>NC_057812.1:361115170-361415170 GCF_018294505.1 Triticum aestivum | reverse complement strand
TCAAGTCGAGGACGTCCGATTCTGCCTGCAGGAGGGCCTTGAGGGCAGCGGCATCCGCAAGCTCCGCGTCGAGTCGAGCCTCCGTCGCCTGGTTCAAGTCGAGGACGTCCGGTTCCGCTTGTAGGAGGGCCTCGATGAGAGCGGCATCTGCGCGCTCCGCGTCGAGTTGAGCCTCTGCTGCCCGGTTCAAGTCCAGGACGCCCGGTTCCGCCTGCAGGAGGACCTCGATGGCAGCAACATCTGCGCGCTCTGCCTCAAGTTGAGCCTTCGCCGCCCGGTTCACATCCACGACATCCGGTTCTGCCTCCAGGAGAGCCTCAGTGGCAGCGGCATGCGCGCGCTCCACGTCGAGTCGAGCCTCTGCCTCTAGGTCCTCCTTTAGTATCGCCAGGTTGAACCGCTGGTCCGCTTGCACCATGGGGGACTCGGACGCCGGCACGAAGTCGACGTCCATCGTCTCATACCCATCGGGGGCCTTCTGCGCCATGACCTCTGCCATGAACATTTGATCGGCTTCCTCCTCCTCGTAGCTTGGCTCCAGAGAACTCGGGGGTTGGCCCGCCGCAAAGCGAGCTTGGGAATGGAGGTCTCTGGCGCCGACCGCCGCCATGATTTCTGCGCAGCGCTCCGGCATCAGCATCTTGTAGTATGTGATCTTGCGGCGCACCATGGCTTTCCGGCGAACTAGGGGACACTTGATGCGGGCTAGGGTTTCGAAAGGTGGGGGAAGGGGCTGGAGATTAGGTGTGGTTTTAGGGCAGTGGCTGGCGTAGGCCGAGCAGCGAAGGTTCCGATGACAATCGGTCAATCGGTTTTGACTGTACATCACTCTTGTCCCGTTCACATTGCAGCCCGGCACACTGGACCCTCCATGTCGCTCACCGAATGGAATGCGCTTCGTCTTGCATTTTCGCTCGCTTGTGGGACCGCAGTTGAGAGCAAACCGACGTCCCTCCCCCTCCCCCGCCCGCGTCATTTTATGCGGAGTAAATAAAAACAAAGGGAGTATACTACGGATGAGGATCCCCTGACGTGGCGGAACCCATTGAGTAACTGACATGCGAGGCCTAGCAAGCATGGGGTCTACCAGTAAGTGACCGAAAGGGAGGGTAAGGAAGGGATACAAATGTGAAAGGAGCTTCCAATGGTATAATTTTCACATTATACATCTCATGTACTATTAATCTTGTCAATAGTCAAATGCGGTTTTGAAAAACGCATTAGAGCATGGTTAATAATATAGCCAGCCGATGGCTATAAGGAACTGCCATGTCATCTATAGCCATCATCTATTATATGCACTCATACAGTAATGTGGGCTATAAGGATGGCTATTTCCCACAAAAAAATTATAAGGTTGGCTATTGTATTATTACTTTTTTCCATCTCCTCTCCTATCCATCTCTTTCTTCATATTTATTGTGCGTATTTAACTAGGAATGCGTATATAGCTAGGCTCTTGCATGAGAGCTCACTCCCCTTAGTTTTTCTCATCTCTCTCCTCCACATAGGCCCAATATAAATGGAAGGAGGGAGTACAACTATGAGCACTGCATACTCTAGTACTGATGTTGTCAGTACTCCACTAGTACTATTGGATAGGGAGCTTAAAAAAGTTACTATTGGACTGGCTATACGTGGCGAAATCCTAGTAGGAAGAGCATGCGCGAGAACAATCACATGCACGTGGTTGAAAACAAATTGGAAACCATCTCAAGTACAAATCTAGGAGTATGTACGAATCTAACAATATTGATTGGGCGTTGTTGAATGTTGATACTTTTTTTTATCAAAGTAGAGATACTTTGAATACACATAAAACTTATATGTAAACTAGAAAGGATAGGAGGAACTATATTGTACGTTCAAAAATGAAACGAACACTGAATACCCTTTATATATGATTTGTGGATGCTATGATCACCGGTTCAAAATTTTGAATCCACCTTAGGTATCACACATGCCCCCACTCGTTCTCTCTCGATTTCAACTTGGGGTCCGGAGATCAATTGAAAGATGACTAGGGTGGGTACAATACTTTCGTTTCGCTTATGAACATACAATATACTCCCTCTCATCCCCACAGACCCCCCTGCGGGTCATTTCTATCATAGAAACAGACCAAACCTTTGTCTCCTTGCACGACACACAATTGATCTCGTCAACGTGTGTCGGGGCATGAACCGAATTGGATGTCAAAACTAAGATGCGAAGCGACACGTAGTGGAGGCAAAGTGAAACTTCAAATGAACCATTTGTTTGTATGCATGTCAGACAAATTACAAATAAACATTGGAAATTCAAGCATGGTCTAGGCCCACATGCGAATGATACTCGGCGGAATGTTCAAATGAGGTATGCTGGAGGATGGACTCGACCGGAGGGCGACATGATCGATGGAGAAGAGGGTTGGAGAGGAATGAGAAATAAGTAAATGCCACATGATTATAATTGAATGGCTAAAATAAACAATAAGTTGTCTCGCTTGGCCTACATAGTGAAAGGCCTAATGCGCAACGTGGAGCACTGACGCTCGAATAAGGCCGGGAGAACAGGGAAACCGACATGTGGGGCACACCTGTCGGGACGACGTAGCGCAAACTAGTCCATGTGGGGCACACCTGTCGGGACGACGTAGCGCAAACTAGTCCAATGGAGGAGCTAGCCCACGACCTCCTCGCCACCGGCAATCGTTCGTGTGGGTTGTGGGGGACAACAACGTGGCGCAGCTCCAGTACCACTTCTGGACAAGGCGACCGCGGTGAGCGACACGCTCATTGTCGCTAGACACGGTCGGTTTCAGTGTGCCGAGGGTGGCATTAGTAGTATGGCACGACCAACAGTATGTTTGGTTTGTGCCCAAGGTTGCCCCGTCAAATCATTGGGTAGCCAAAATTTTGGTTGAGGTTTTGGTTGCCCATGATTTCGCCGACATCCGCAAGAAAAATGAACTAGAGTTGGCCAGAGTTCATTGGCATGCCACGGCGAAGAGGCGGCGGGGCTGGAGCGGTCCGGTGGCGGCGCGGGCGGTTGGTGGCGAAGGCCGGGCGGCGGGGCGCAGATCCGGGCCCAGGCGGGCCTGCCTCGGGTCCGTCGGGCCGCGGGAGGAGGCGCGGTGAGGTGGGGCGCGGTGCGGGCGACGTGGCACCGCGGGATTAGAGGAGGGAGTCGGCGGAGCTGATGTGTCGCCCCGGGATTGGTCCGGGCGACGTGGCTGAGGCCGCGGACATGTCTGACGCGGACGAATTTGTCCGGCGGCGTGAGGTGGACGAAGGTTAGGGTTTATCTGCGCGAGAATTTCGGAGGGAGACACATATATATAGGTACAGGGAGCTAGGAGAGTCCAAATGAGGTGCGGTTTTCAGCCACGCGATCGTGATCGAACGATCTAGATGATGGAGAGGGTTTAGGTGGGTTTTGGGCCAAATTGGAGGGGTGTTGGGCTGCAACACACACGAGGCCTTTTTGGTCCCTCGGTTAACCATTGGAGTATCAAACGAAGTCCAAATGATACGAAACTTGACAGGCGGTCTACCGGTAGTAAACCAAGGCCGCTTGGCAAGTCTTGGTCCAATCCGGAAATGTTTAATCACCACACACGAAAGAAAGCTAGAATTGACCACCGGAGGAGAACGAAGCGCCGAAATGCAAAACAGACAACGGGGAAAATGCTCGAATGCATGAGACGAACACGTATGCAAATGAAATGCACATGATGACATGATATGCAATGCAAGACACACAAGCAATGACAAGGCAACAACAGCGAATAACTGGACGACACCTGGCACATCGGTCTCGGGGCGTTACAACACTCCACCACTACGAGAGGATCTCGTCCCGAGTTCTAGAATGGCACCGGAGGAACAAACGGAATAGACAAGAGGAGAGGTAAAACTAAGTTGCTTCATTGACAAACGAGTGAAACCAAAGAACCTTGAAAAGGTTGAACAAATTGAAAGAAATAAAACAACGGAGAAGAACAAAGTTGAAAGCACTCCGTTAAGAAAGAGGAATAAGAAAGAACCGATTCGGGTAGCACTTCGGTTGAAAAGAGATGAAGACTTGATGAAATGAGAGAACTTGAGTAAAAGGTACCCAACGCTCCGGTTAAGTGGATAGCCACGAAAAGAACACGATCCAAGATGATGAGAGAAAAGAGCAACATCACAATGGCTCCGGAACAAAAGAATAGAAGATAGATAATTGAAATAGAAGAATGGAGAGGAAAATGCCAACTTCTGCCACAAAAGAGCTTGAAAAGGCATCTATAGGAGAAGGGTCAAATGGAGTTGTTGGAAACCAACAATGAAAAGAATAAGCTTGATATGGTCTTATGGATTACATCTCAAATTATGAGGTGGCAACCTGCCACTCACGGGAAAAGAATTGGATTGATATGAACGAGGAGACGAGAAACTTATTTCACCGGGAGGATTAATGAAGAACTTGGAGTATTTATGAGCACCATAGATAGCAACAGTCCTTAGGGATGGCTTTAGGTGCAATATAACACAAGATAACTCCAATGACGAGATTGATGGATTTAAAATATCTCATTCTTGACAACATGTGAATCATGAAAACATGAGCTCAAATTATCAAAATGACATAATACCACCTCCAATAATATGGAAGAAAGAATTGCACTCCGGATAGCAAGAAGAAGAAAACTTGAGTTCCCCTGAAAAGAATCTTGACGAACACTTCGAGAAGGAATTAAATCCTTGATGAACCATCATAAAGAACCTTCATGAAGAACTCCGGTAACCTGGCTCTGATACCAACTTGTAACGCCCTCGATGCGGCTATATCTCCCACGTGTCGAAGCATGACTTAGAGGCATAACCACATTGAAAGCAATGTCCCAAGTGAGGTAATCTTCGCAAACAACCCAGGTAATACAATAGGGGAAAATATACATAGTTGGCTTACAATCGCGACTTCACACAAATACATGAATAAAGCATTACATCAACCAGATACAATCAAGGTACGACTACGGAACCAAAATAAAAGAAGAACCCCAAATGCAACAAACGTCCCCGATCAACCCCAACTGGGCTTGATGAGGATATCAATACCATTGTTACACCCACAGCCCCTACTGTTACATATACTGGACAAATTACTAGAGCTCGTGCACGCCAATTAAATTACCAGGTACTTTCGTTTCTTGGTAATGATTCTAATGTTCATGAGATTATGATGCCGCCTAAATTGGATACATTTGTTTTGCTTACAAATGAAGGGCCTAGCTTGGAGAAGGATGAACATTGGAGCAAGAACACACATGGAGTTGATGGCATGCGCAAGGGGATCAAGAACGGAGTTACAAGTGATGATTTCAGGACTTTGAAGCCGCCATAAGGAGTGCATGAAGCCTTGGACGAAATATACAAGATGACACTTCATAATATTCGTCCATAGGCTATTCTAGGTGCTGCGTCACCTTATTAATGGGCCAGGCCCATGTAATTTTGAAATACTTAAGTATTGGCTATTTTTAGAGTCCGTATGTGTGGGGAAACAAGAGTTAGGGTTGGTTTCGGACCCCACCCTCAAGGGCCACGAAATTCCCCCCTCTTCCTCCATATATACAGCCCTTAGAGCGTCGTTTAGACTTTGGGTTTTGTTTAGATTAAAAGTTCGCCATAGCTGCAACTTCGCGTACTTCGTTTGTGTCGAACGACCAGACCAAGACGTCACAGAACCCCACCTTGATCAATAAAGTTTTCATCTTATATTCGCAATATCCCGATTGCAATCTCAGTTTCTTGCTTGTTCTTCGTTTGCTCGCAGGAAACAGACCCTCGTGGTCAGGTTGATCGTGCTCCGGCGTGGTCAATAACCCTCGGAAGTTGGTTTAGCGATTGCTAAGGCGCTACGTCTCACACGTTCGTAGTCGGATCGTCAAGGTCGACTCCCACAGAAAACGATAGCCACCATCTCATCGAAACATCGGGACACCTTAGCCTCTATTAAGTGGTATCAGATTTCCAGGTTGCTCGGTGAGATTTTACAGTTTTTCGTAGATTAGATCGAGTCTGTTCTTCATACCTACAGTTGACGAAAAAGCTAGAAAAAAAATTAGGGTTAGTTCCTCATATCCGAACCAATCTGAGCCTTTGCATAATATTTTTAGGGTTTTTGCTTTGTTGAATTTGCGGTTGCATCGTCGTGTCAAGTTGGTGGTCTTAGAGTCTAGTCTTTTAGAGTTTCGAGTTCTGGTCATACATTGTCACGCCGCCGCCGCACCATCATCATCGCCCATCTACCACTTTTGCTTATCCGCCATCGCTCTGAATCCATATACATATACCACCACCAATCCGTATCCATATACCACCACCAATCTGTATCCATATACCACCACCGCTACCATATACCACCACCGCTGCCATATACCACCACCATATATCCACCACCAATCCGAGTTCTTCTCATATTAGGTTTGTTCTTGAGATCAATCTAAATTCCGATTCGTGTTTCCTTACCTGCGTAGGTCTCGGAAAAAAAAAGAGTTTGGAGACCCCCGGGCAGTTTTTAGGCCAAAATTTTCACGGGCAAATTTTTTTCCCTATCCTATTTTTAGGCTTTTCTGAGTCCTTTGAGCCACGTGCCATCATAGTGATTTTTTGTCACACTTTTTCGTCGTCGCTGCCCTGATTTTCGAAAAAAAAGTAAAAAAAAAATTCCGTGAAGAACATGAAGAACATGGTGAGGAGACCTTGGCTCTTATTACACGTGAAGAACATGGTGGAGACGATTCTGATCATGAGACACAATACATGGCTCCTGAAGATGCTGACAGGTATGAATGTTTAGTTGCTCAACGTGTTTTGAGTGTGCAGGTTACACAAGCTGAGCAAAATCAGAGGCATAATTTGTTCCATACAAAGGGAGTTGTGAAGGAACATTCTGTTCGCGTGATCATAGATGGAGGGAGCTGCAATAACTTGGCTAGCATGGAGATGGTGGAGAAGCTATCTCTCACCACAAGACCATATCCACATCCTTACTACATCCAATGGTTCAACAACAGCGGCAAGGTTAAGGTAACACGTACTGTTCGTGTGCATTTTAGTATCTCTACATATGCTGATTATGTTGATTGTGATGTGGTACCTATGCAAGCATGTTCCTTATTACTTGGTAGACCATGGCAATTTAATAAAAATTCTGTACACCATGGTAGAAACAATCAGTATACTCTTGTTCATAATGATAAGAATATTACTTTGCTTCCTATGACTCCTGATTCCATTTTGAAAGATGATATTAATAGAGCTAATAAAGCCAAACAGGAGACAAATAAGAGTGAAAATCAGATTGTGGCAAAAGAATTTGAGCACCAAATGAAGCCTAATAATAAACCATCTACTGTTGTTTCTGAAATTAAATTGAAAAGTGCATGTTTACTTGCCATCAAATCTGATATTGATGAGCTAGATTTTAGCAAATCTGTTTGCTATGCTTTTGTGTGCAAAGAGGCATTGTTTTCATTCGAGGACGTGCCTTCCTCATTGCCCCCTGCTGTCACTAACATTTTGCAGGAGTTCGCTGACGTCTTTCCACAAGACGTGCCACCGGGATTACCACCTATTCGAGGGATTGAGCATCAAATTGACTTAATTCACGGTGCTTCGCTACCCAACCGTGCACCATACCGTACCAATCCAGAGGAGACGAAGGAGATTATGCGTCAAGTACAAGAACTGCTCGACAAAGGTTATATACGCGAATCCCTTAGTCCTTGTGCTGTTCCTATCATTTTAGTGCCGAAAAAGGATGGTACATCGCGTATGTGCGTTGATTGTAGAGGCATTAATAATATTACTATTCATTATCGTCATCCTATTCCTAGGCTAGATGATATGCTTGATGAATTGAGTGGCTCTACAATATTCACCAAAGTTGATTTGCGTAGTGGATACCATCAAATTAGTATGAAATTGGGTGATGAATGGAAAACAACATTTAAAACTAAGTTTGGATTATATGAGTGGTTAGTCATGCCTTTTGGGTTAACTAATGCACCTAGTACTTTCATGAGGTTAATGAACGAAGTTTTACGTGCTTTCATTGGACGATTTGTGGTAGTTTACTTTGATGACATATTGATTTATAGCAAATCTTTGGAGGAACATTTGGAACATTTATGTGTTGTTTTTATTGCTCTACGTGATGCACGTTTGTTTGGAAACCTTGGAAAGTGCACCTTTTGCACCGACCGAGAATCTTTTCTTGGCTATGTTGTTACTCCACAGGGAATTGAAGTTGATAAAGCCAAGATTGAAGCTATTGAGAGTTGGCCGCAGCCCAAAACGGTCACACAAGTGAGGAGTTTCCTTGGCCTCGCTGGTTTCTATAGGCGTTTTGTGAGAGATTTCAGCACCATTGCTGCACCTCTCAACGAGCTTACAAAGAAGGATGTGCCTTTTGTTTGGGGTACCGCACAGGAAGAAGCCTTCACGGTATTGAAAGATAAGTTGACACATGCTCCTTTACTCCAACTTCCTAATTTCAATAAGACTTTTGAGCTTGAATGTGATGCTAGTGGAATTGTATTAGGAGGTGTGTTATTACAAGATGGAAAACCTGTTGCATACTTTTTTGAAAAATTGAGTGGGCCTAGTCTGAACTATTCTACTTATGATAAAGAATTATATGCTCTTGTTCGGACCTTAGAAACATGGCAACATTATTTATGGCCCAAGGAATTTGTTATACATTCTGATCATGAATCTTTGAAACACATTAAAAGTCAAGCAAAACTGAACCGTAGACATGCTAAATGGGTTGAATTCATTGAGACTTTCCCTTATGTCATTAAACACAAGAAGGGTAAAGAAAATGTTATTGCTGATGCCTTGTCTCGTCGTTATACTATGCTTTCACAACTTGACTTTAAAATATTTGGTTTGGAGACCATCAAAGATCGATATGTTCATGATGCTGAATTTAAAGATGTATTGCAGAATTGTAAGGAAGGGAGAACTTGGAACAAGTTCGTTCTTAACGATGGATTTGTGTTTCGTGCTAACAAGCTATGCATTCCAGCTAGCTCCGTTCGTCTTTTGTTGTTGCAGGAGGCGCATGGAGGAGGATTAATGGGACACTTTGGCGTCAAGAAGATGGAGGATATACTTGCTACACATTTCTTTTGGCCAAAGATGAGACGGGATGTTGAGCGTTTTGTTGCTCGCTGCACTACATGTCAAAGAGCTAAGTCACGACTCAATCCTCATGGTTTATATATGCCTTTGCCTGTACCTAGTGTTCCTTGGGAGGATATATCTATGGACTTTGTTTTAGGTTTACCTCGAACAAAGAAGGGGAGGGATAGCATATTTGTTGTCGTGGATAGGTTCTCGAAAATGGCACACTTTATACCATGTCATAAAAGCGATGATGCTGTTAATGTTGCTGATTTGTTCTTTCGTGAAATTATTCGCTTACATGGTGTGCCAAATACTATTGTTTCAGATCGTGATACTAAATTTCTTAGCCACTTTTGGAGATGTTTATGGGCTAAGTTGGGGACTAAGCTGCTTTTTAGTACTACTTGTCACCCCCAAACTGATGGACAAACTGAAGTAGTCAATAGAACATTGTCTACTATGCTTAGGGCTGTTTTGAAGAATAACAAGAAAATGTGGGAAGAATGCTTGCCTCATATTGAATTTGCTTATAATCGTTCATTGCATTCTACTACTAAGATGTGCCCTTTTGAAATTGTGTATGGTTTCCTACCTCGTGCACCTATTGATTTGTTGCCTCTTCCATCTTCGGAGAAGGTTAATTTTGATGCTAAAGAACGTTCTGAATTGATTTTAAAAATGCATGAGTTAACTAAGGAAAACATTGAGCGTATGAATGCTAAATATAAACTTGATGGAGATAAGGGTAGAAAAAATGTTGTGTTTGCGCCTGAAGATCTTGTTTGGTTACATTTGCGTAAAGATAGATTCCCTAATCTGCGCAAATCAAAGCTAATGCCACGTGCTGATGGTCCTTTTAAGGTGTTAGAGAAAATAAATGATAATGCATATAAACTTGAGCTACCTGTATATTTTGGGGTTAGTCCCACTTTTAACATTGCAGATTTGAAGCCTTATTTGGGTGAGGAAGATGCGCTTCCGTTGAGGACGACTTCATTTCAAGAAGGGGAGGATGATGAGGACATCAATACCATTGTTACACCCACAGCCCCTACTGTTACATATACTGGACCAATTACTAGAGCACGCGCACGCCAATTAAATTACCAGGTACTTTCGTTTCTTGGTAATGATTCTAATGTTCATGAGATTATGATGCTGCCTAAATTGGATACATTTGTTTTGCTTACAAATGAAGGGCCTAGCTTGGAGAAGGATGAACATTGGAGCAAGAACACGCATGGAGTTGATGGCATGCGCAAGGGGATCAAGAACGGAGTTACAAGTGATGATTTCAGGACTTTGAAGCCGCCATAAGGAGTGCATGAAGCCTTGGACGAAATATACAAGATGACACTTCATAATATTCGTCCATAGGCTATTCTAGGTGCTGCGTCACCTTATTAATGGGCCAGGCCCATGTAATTTCCAAATACTTAAGTATAGGCTATTTTTAGAGTCCGTATGTGTGGGGAAACAAGAGTTAGGGTTGGTTTCGGACCCCACCCTCAAGGGCCACGAAATTCCCCCCTCTTCCTCCATATATACAGCCCTTAGGGCGTCATTTAGACTTTGGGTTTTGTTTAGATTAAAAGTTCGCCATAGCTGCAACTTCGCGTACTTCGTTTGTGTCCAACGACCAGACCAAGACGTCACAGAACCCCACCTTGATCAATAAAGCTTTCATCTTATATTCACAATATCCCGATTGCAATCTCAGTTTCTTGCTTGTTCTTCGTTTGCTTGCAGGAAACAGACCCTCGTGGTGAGGTTGATTGTGCTCCGGCGTGGTCAATAACCCTCGGAAGTTGGTTTAGCGATTGCTAAGGCGCGACATCTCGCACGTTCGTAGTCGGATCGTCAAGGTCGACTCCCACAGAAAACAATAGCCACCATCTCATCGAAACATCGGGACACCTTAGCCTCTATCAGGGCTCCACTACTGATCAACTAGAACGAAACAACACAAAGGACAAGATCTTCATCGAGCTCCTCCTGAGCTAGGTTGCGTCATCTGCACGGTTCAACGGCACCTGCAAGCTGGTTTTCGAAGTATCTGTGAGCCACGGGGACTCAGCAATCTCGCACCCTCGCGATCAAAACTATTTAAGCTTATGGGTAAGGTAAAGGTATGAGGTGGAGTTGCAGCAAGTGACTAGCATATATGGTGGCTAACATACGCAAATGAGAGCGAGAAGAGAAGGCCAAGCACGGTCGATAAAAATATGATCAAGATGTGATCCTAAAACAACCTACGTCAAGCATAACTCCAACACCGCGTTCACTTCCCGGACTCCGCCGGAAAGAGACCATCACGGTTACACACGCTATTGATTCATTTTAAATAAGTTAAGGTTCAAGTTATCTACAACCGGACATTAACAAATTCCCATCTGCCCATAACCGCGGGCACAGCTTTCGAAAGTTCAAATCCCTGCAGGGGAGTCCCAACTTAGCCCATGACAAGCTCTCACGGTCAACGAATGAATAGACCTCCTCCCAAGATGTTCCGATCAGACTCGGTATCTCGGTTCTTCAAGACACTTCAACAGGTTAAAACAAGACCAGCAACACCGCCCGAATATGCCGAAAAATCCCGATAGGAGCTGCACATATCTCTTTCTCAGGGCACACTCAGATTGTCTTAGGTACGGGTAGGCCAGCCCATAGTTGCCCCTGGTGGCCACCGGCAGCTGACAGGTGGACCAACACTCAGAGGAGCACTGGCCCGGGGGGGTTAAAATAACGATGACCCTTGAGTCTGCAGAACCCAAGGGAAAAAAGGCTAGATGGCAAATGGTAAAACCAAGGTTGGGCATTGCTGGAAAAGCTTTAATCAAGGCGAACTATCAAGGGGTTCCCATTATAACCCAACCACGTAAGGAACGCAAAATCCGGGAACATAACACTGATATGACGGAAACTAGGGCGGCAAGAGTGGAACAAAACATTAGGCGAGAGGCCGAGCCTTCCACCCTTTACCAAGTATATAGATGCATTAAGATAGCATAGCAATATAATGATATCCCAACAAGTAAATAAATGTTCCAACAAGGAACGGCCTTCGATCTTCACCTGCAACTAGCAACGCTATAAGAGGGGCTGCGCAAAGCGGTAACATAGCCAATCAACGGTTTGCTAGGACATGGAGGGTTAGAGGTTTGACATGGCAATTTGGGAGGCTTGAAAGCAAATGGTAGGAATCGTAGCATTGGCATAGCGAAAGAGCGCGCAATCTAGCATAGCAAAGATAGTACTGATTTCGAGGGTATGATCATCTTGCCTGCACAATTGTCAGAGTTGACTGGATCCTATTGCTATGCGGGATGCGATGCGGGATGCATATGCAAGATATGACAGGAAATGCAAGAACCTGGCCTCAACATGGAAATCCAAGTGTGCCACTGGAAAGATGAGATGAAATCGCTTGAAAACGATATAAAGATCATCGGAATCGGAGTTACGGTTTGGAAATGGCAAGCGATTCGAATATGACACTAGTCTGCGATTTACAGCAAGTAGCCATCTAAATGCAATGAGATGAACATGCTACAACACCCAAACATAACAAAAAAATACATAGCAGAGATGCATTCAAGATGCTTAACAAAAGTCTAGCACTGAGTCACGGCCAATTCATCCATTAACAGGTTCAAACAAGCATGGCAAAAATGCATATGGCAAACAGATCTCAGACTTTGTGAAATCAACACTTGTCTGGAATTTCAGATCAGGTAGCCCACTTCGGAGCAACAAAACTACATGCTATAGGACCTGAACATGGCAAAGTAAAGCATGGCATGGAGCTACTCAAAGAGCTTAACAAAAGTCCATTAGTGACCTTGAGCCAAAAGGGATCAGAAAATACAATTGCAAGCATGTGAACATAGCAAAAACATAATCAGTTTTCAGAGTTAGTGAAAACTGGAACATGCTGAAACATAACTCAAGTAGGCATGTTTACGAGCTCGATGCACTCAATATGGTGCAAGTCATGACCAACTAAGCATACACCTATTAAGAACACACAAAATGCAAGCTAGACATGGCAAGAACAATAGCATAGCATGCACGGATCAACTACAACAACACCGGCAAACTTGCAAACAAGTTGACAATGTACCCAGATTCACGAAGTAGCAAAAGTAGAGCTCGATTGACTCAAGCTAGGGTTCTCCATAATTGCAAACAAAGACATGGATGGATAGAGCACTGCAATATTAACAAAACATCCTTACTGATCATCCTCAAAAGAGGCACGGATCACTCGGAAACAACATGAACATATGGCCTCATGAGATAAACAGCTCAAGGACTTAGTGGAAATGCCAAGTCCCTGAAATCAGAATTAACAAGTGCACCACTTTGCAAGCTTGTACTAGTCACCACACACATCACAAAAATACATGGGTTGCACCTCTGGAAAGATGACAAAACCCTTAACAAAACATATGTAGAACATCAGGGCATATCATGCACACATTAATCATGGCAAAAATGACAATAAGCTAAACGGAGTAGCAGATCTGACAATTATCTCAAGTAGCCCTCTTCTAATGGCATTTCGGACATCAAGATGAACTCAAATGAAAATGATGCAATGGAATGAAATGATGTACTCTCTGAGATGAACATTTCGATATGCTGTATGCATGAATCGGATCTACGGATGATGAGTTATGGCATGATGAACAAGGGCACATGAATCTGGGAATTCGGGGACTTAGTAGAAAAATTAGACCTCGTGGGAACCGGGACGAGGAGGACCCGGAACGAGGAGATCCGGGCGAGGCGAGGCCGTTTGGTTGGAGGAGGTGGTGGATCTCATCCACCTCGAGTGGATCCGGCCGGAACGGCGAGACGGCGCGCTCCGGCGAGCTTGGACGCCGGCGAGGAGGAGGTCCGGCAATGGCCGCGACAACGGGCGGCGCGGGGCAGCTCTGGCGGACAGCCGGCGAAGCAAGGAGGCAGGCGGCGGCGGCGGGCTCTGGCGAGAAGATGGGGAGGTGCGCCGGCGCGGCGGTCGGCGGCGACGGGGTGCCACCGCGAAGAGGCGGCGGGGCTGGAGCGGTCCGGTGGCGGTGCGGGCGGTTGGTGGCGAAGGCCGGGCGGCGGGGCGCAGATCCAGGCCCGGGCGGGCCTGCCTCGGGTCCGGCGGGCCACGGGAGGAGGCGCGGTGAGGTGGGGCGCGGCGCGGGCGACGTGGCACCGCGGGATTAGAGGAGGGAGTCAACGGAGCTGATGTGTCGCCCCGGCATTGGTCCGGGCGACGTGGCTGAGGCGGCGGACATGTCCGGCGCGGACGAATTTGTCCCGCGGCGCGAGGTGGACGAAGGTTAGGGTTTATCTACCACGAGATCCAGGAGGCTAAACCCTAGAAGCTAGCCTATGGTATGATTGTTGTGTATGGAGTTGATTGCCTACGGACTACAACCCTCCGGTTTATATAGACACCGGATAGGGTTAGGGTTACATAAAGTCGGTTACAATGGTAGGAGATCTTGAATATCCGCATCGCCAAGCTTGCCTTCCACGCCAAAGAAAGTCCCATCCGGACACGGGACGAAGTCTTCAATCTTGTATCTTCATAGTCCAGGAGTCCGGCTGAAGGTATAGCCCGGCTACCCGAGCACCCCCTAATCCAGGACTCCCTCAGGAGGTTTTGTCCAATATTTTGAACATGACCATGTGTTGAAACTCTTATATGTGGAAAATATATGTCCACTGAGTTTCCCTGATTTTTGTCAAATATTTTTGAAACAATAAAATATTTTTTCCCTATTAAAGATCATTTCTGGCCTTAAGAAAAAGCTTTTAAACAAAATAGGAAAATAACTTTTAAAATTATATTTTTGTGGTTTATGGGAGTCCTATATCTAATAGGATTCAAATATACCTTTTTGAAAGATTTTTCACACCCGAAATCAAGTACCTCCAGTGCAAACCTCAATTCAGGGGGTTTAGAAAATACTTTTTGGCCAAATTATTTTTGTAAGAAATTACTATATTTCTCTATACACATGGCATGATCATTGGGCAGAATCTTGGGGCAAGGAGATGAGGTATAGAAGGTGAAGTTGTGTTGACTTTAAAGAGCACTTGAAAAACACAAAGAGAAAACTAACTCAAAAATAAAAGCCAAATAATGCAAAAGTTTTTGTCAAACAACACTTTATCATGATTTATTAGCTTAAGTGTTGTGGCATGAAAATCAGGGTGTGACAACAAAAAATATGCCATTGTAGGGGCGAAGAACATAATGCATCACATGCATAAAAGTGTCGGGTGCTTCGGATAAGCCCATAGGCATAACTAGCCTTTCATACAAACCAATTTGGTTTTCAAAGCGGTTTCCATTCATCACCTTCTTGAATGTGTATTTTGTAATAGCCACTTTTAAGATCAATTGGACAGAAAATTGTGGCTCCGCTAACTCATCTAGCATATCATCAAGGCGTGGAATGGGGTAGCAATGACGAATGGTGATTGCATTAATGGGGCGACAATCAGAACACATGTGAAAACTACCATCTTTCATAGGCACAAGAATTACCGGAACAACACAAGGACTTAACTTTCATGTACATGCCCATTGTCAATGAGTTTTTGTACTTGCCTTCGGATTTCTTTTGCCTTGATGGGGTATGGTGCCTTGTTTGGTAGGGGTGCGCCGGGGATGAGGTCGACTCGATGTTTGATGCCTCATCGTGGAGGTAGTCCTGCAGGTAGCTCATCGGGGAAAACGTCCTTGAATTCCTGCAGTAGAGAAGATAACTCTAAAGATAGATGGCGAGAGGTGTTAGTCCTTGCCACTTCATATTTGCACAATAGGACATAGTAGGTCACACAAGATGGGTTCTCACAAACTTCTCTCATCTCTCTTTTGGTAGCTAGAAGCACTAAGTTTTTCTTGTCGCTCATCGTGGAGGCACTCATCTTTGGCTTGTGGTGCTCACTCTCTTTTTGGTGGCTCACTCTCTCACTATTCTCTCCATGATTGGTGGTTGCTTGCTTGTCGGCAATCACTTGATTTGATGACATAGGTAGTATCACGTACTCCTTTCCATTCGTCTTGAAGCTATAGTGATTGCTTCTCCCATTGTGGATGACGCTGCGGTCCAATTGCCAGACTTGAGCGGTGTGCTCCACTTGGATGGTGTCGGAGTTGCTATGCCATTGGACCTTGTAGGGATGAGGATGCTTCATCTTGACCAATTGTAGCTTGGAACATAGCTCTTCACTTGCCAATTTGTGGCAAGTTCCTCCGTCGATTATGACCTTGACGGAACATCAATTGATGCCCGCTTTGGTATGGAAGATGTGGCAACGTTGGTCTTCCTCTTGATGGTGTTGAAGTGTCAAGACCTTGGAGACAACGAGACTGGGGGTCGAATCATTGTCAAAAAAGACTTGGTCATCTTCATCTTCATTCACTTGCCGGTGCATGGCCACATGCTCGAGGTCTTCCATTTGTTCCTCACTCGAGTCATATAGGTGTCGTCGTTGTTGGGAATCATGGTCCATCTGGTGGGACATTGGTAATTCTTGTGGCCTCGTCCTTGGCAAGTAAGACACTTGATGGAACTTGTCTTGTCGGTCTCATCCAGTGGAGTTGTAGATGATGAAGCTCTCAGCTTGAAGTTGCTTGTAGTAAGTGGACGACTTGAAGATGTCGAAGTTTTCTTGAAACTTGACTTGTTGCCATTGCTTCTAGAAGGCTTGGTTCTCAAATTTAGAGCTCTGCAGACCCAAGAAGGTTCGAACTCTGGGGCATGAATGAAGGATCCTGCTTCGCAATGGTGCAATCTTGCCATACCCATGTCCTGATCTCGCCAAGTGCGCTGGTTCATGAGGAAGGAATGAACTCAGAGATTTACCCAGGTTCGGGCCACCATGCGGTGTAAAACCCTACTCCTTCTTTTGGTTGATTGGCCTCACGAGAAGGTAGAGGATGAACTAGTACAGTGGATGAGCAGCCACGTGAGGGCTCGGGTGGTGAGGATGAACTCGGCCATGGTCGGATCCTTTCTAAGGTGATGGCTAGCCCATATTTATAGTGGTCTTGGTCCTCTTCCCTCGTAGCTTAGGCGGGAAGGGATTCCACAATGGCCAATTTTGAAAGGGGACAAGGAGTACATCTTATCCTGATGAATGGTGGTCTTCGCCTGCAAAGCTTCTAGCCATGATGCAGCGGTGGGCTCGGTGATGACATCCGCCCTATCGAGCCGGCGATCTTGGACTTGTTGCACCGGAATGGAAAGCTTTGGGGACTTCCTTGGGAAGCTGCGCCTGCCCTTGCTCCCTTAGCACCAAAGAGGAAACTGTCCCCTCTGCGCCCGCCTGGCCTTGGTCGTCATGGCTCACATCATCACAGCCTCATGATGTGGGAGGCTTGCCTAGAGTTCTCCGTCCCTCGGGAGGCACGCTCATGGAGCTGCTCCTCTAGAGGTCTTGGCGTCGTTCTCCACGCGAGGCTGGGTGCCCTTGCGAGCGTCTTGTCTTGGGGGTCTTGCAACTGGGTCGTACCATGCCTTCGATGAGCCCGTATGCTGGGCCGCATGCATGCAAGTCTAGGTACCCCCCGATCCTAGAACGCCGGCAGTAGCCCTCAGGCCCAAGGCGCGCTAGAGCAGGCTTCAAGGCGAAGCCAAGGGGCAAGGACGAACCAGCATGGCCCCCAATCACCTGCTGGCCAGGCTCGGCGTGTGGGGCATGACGGGGCGCGGGCGCCTCCACTTTCCCACGTTGCCTCGGCAATTGCCCAGGCTGACAAAAGACCGAAACATACCACAGGGCCATCAATGCTCACCCTTGCCTTCCTCCTGATCCCATCCTCTAGCCGAAAGCTTCTCCAGATCCAATCGCAACTCCGCCCCCTTCCTTCTCCTTCTCCAACACCGGCGACCCTGCAAATGGCGCCGAGGAAGTCGAAGCCCGCGATTGAGGGTGCGACCTCCTCCTCTCCTTCGTCAGCACTCGACACGTCCTCCATCACCGAGGAGGGGCACATTGGCCCTGTGCCTCCACAGGCGGCGAGTGAAGGCTATGAATGGGGCGAGACCTTGATCTGGGCCGGCTCCGCGGAGCAGAGCACTTTCGCGTGGATGGTCTATCCCTTCTTCCTCCATAGCATCTTCGTGGGGTTTGTCCCACCCTTCTCGGTGTTCTTCTGCGTCGTCCTTGACCACTACGGAATCCACGCCCTCCATCTTCAGCCCAACTCCATCCTCCTCCTGTCCATCTTCACCTTCTATTGCGAGGCCTTCATGGGCGTGAGGCCCTCCGTGGCACTCTTCTGTCATTTTTCTGCTTGCGGTTGCACGACACGGTGCAGCGCTCTACTTGCGCTCCCTTCATCGCGATCCACAAGGGGAATGTGCTCTTGAAGGCCGGGAAGAAGGTGGAGGGCTTACGGAACTGCTGGGTCTTCTTGGACACCAAGGGTCTCAACCCGCGCCTAGAACTGCCAACAACACTGCCCAAGCGGCTCCAGAGGTGGGGCTCTACAAAGCTCAACAACCCCCGGACGGAGCTATTCTTGAAGTGGATATCCCCGGATATGGAGGCCAAGCAGTTGATGGGGGAACGATCGTGAATGTGCTCTTGAAGGCCCCTGTGGGAATTCCAGGATGCGAGGGATGAAATAAGGCTTCGCCCTACTAGCCTAACGAGTGAGGAGCTGGACATGGCCCTGGCCGCCCTGCTCAATGGCGATCCAAGGGACCTCCCCATGGCCTACGCCCCATTGTACCGTCATGACGACGGGGGGATCTGGTTGCCGCCATGCCAGCCTTCAATGAGCTGGGGCTCATGCCGTCCGAGCACCCCAACTCCCCCGTGTCGGTGTCCTCTGGTGACAGCGGCAGTGAAGAGGACTCGGATGAGACTGAGGACGACGACCGGGAGGAAGCGTCCACCCGTCATAGAGCGAGCTCCACCGCAATCTTGAAGACGATGACGACTCCGATGAGCCCCCGGCCACGGACTCCCAGTGCTCCACTAGGGTCCTCAGGCGGTCAAGGCCCGCTCCCCGGACCACGAAAGCGTCCGGCCAGGCGGCCTCAGGAAAATGTGTGGCTGCGCTCCCTCCGGAGGGATCCCCACGCTCCGGCGAGGTGGTCAGTCGACGTGCCAATGTTGCCTCCTCGTCAGGCCCTCCCACTTGCGAACTGCGGCCCCTTGATGAGGCCCAGGGCCTTGGATGAAGCCTACGTCGTGCTCTGCCAGATCGGGGCTGACCTCCAAGACGCCGACAGGTGCCTCGCGAGGGAGCGCCTGGGGCTTGTTTCGTGGTGGCTTCAGGCCGACACAGCCACCAGGATGGCCTGGGGCCGGGCCGAAGCTACCACCGTGGAAAGTAGGAAGGAGGCCGTCGAAGCCAAGGTGGCTCATGATATGGCGCTGACTGAGGCACCCTTTGTCGTGAAGTGTTTTGGCAAGGCAAAGGCCAAGCTGAAGGCCCTTCAGGAGGAGCAGGCTGCACACGCATAGCGGCTCCACCAGCGGGAGGAGGACCTCAAGGCCCGCGAGGTGGAGCTCGCCGTTCATGACTCAGTGCTGTCCCAGGTGACTGTTGATCAGGGTGCGGAACGCGAGCGTCTGACCAAGCTAAAGGAGGAGGTGGTCAAAGCCTAGGCATCCCACACCTAGCGTGTTTGTGAGGCGGCAGCCCAGCTGGATGCCAGGGAGAAGACCCTTATCGACGCCGAGAAGAAGGCGGCCGGGGAGCACGATGCCTTCCCCTCCCTCAAGCTCAGGGCTCGCCAGGGGTTCTAGTTGATCTGCAGGGGAGGTTTCAAGGATTCGCTCGTCCTCCCCCCCCCCCCGAAGGTGGCTACGCAGGACTCTCCTCTAGGCTTGTCAAAGAACTCGAAGGTGCCGCCACCAAGGTGGACTCCTTCCTGGAAGATGGTGCGGAGCATCCTATGGTCATCCCCATGGACCTACCATAGTCTCACCAAGAGCCAAGAGGACCCATGACACGAGCACGAGCTAGAGCTCTCGAGAATGAGGTGACTTCCTTCCTTAGTGATATCACGTATGACCCACTTGAGACATGGCTACTACCTCAAACAAAGATGTTTGGTATGCTTAGGTACCAAGGAACCAGCCAGAAGGAGCTACGGTGCAAGATGGACATCAAGAGCATAAAGAGGATCGGCACCCGCCAGGACGAGCGGCACTACCGCCAGCGAGTGGTACTACCGCTGAAACCCTCCAAGCGGTACTACCGCCGGGCTCCTGCTCTCACTACAAAAAAATACACTTCTGTGATGATACGTGTTTGTCACAGTCGGTCACGTTTTCTGTCATGCATATACATCCATGACAAATTTATGACAGAATCAAGATAGGCATACCTATGCTATCGTAGAAGTGTTCCATGACATTACCAAAATTATCATCACGAAAGTGTCCACTTCCATGACGATAGATCGCGCGTCACAGAAGTGCTTTCGTCAAGGGTGACCGATACGTGGCATCCACCGTAACAGAACGCCGTTAAGCTATCGGGTCCAGTTTTGGATCCGATAACCCATTAATAGCCCCAACCAATGGGGATTTTCCACGTGTAAAATCATCATTGGCTGGAGGAAACACATGTCGGCACACCACTGGGACAGATGTCATCCACTAATTGGACCCAAAGTGCCTATGATACGTCGACACGTGGCACGGACCAACAGAGGCCCATTCCTGTGAAAAGGCCTGCCCGTTTGACTTAGTCAAAAGGTGGCGGGCCGGCCCACGGCAAGCCTGTTAACGGCCTGTTCGCATATAGCCCATTTACAGGCCGCTAACCCAGGGCCCGTTTACGACCTATCTGAATTAGGCCTAGTAGCGTCATCTGGGCCCTCCAAAATAATTCTAGCCCGTTTTAACTTCCGGCCCATGTATGGCCCATGACATCTTTCGGCCCGTATGAGGCCCTTATTACTCTCAGCCCGTGGTAAAACTGGCCCGTAATGAACAGTGTATCACTTTATACCCATTAACGACACGTGGTGAAACTGGCCTGTAATGAATAGTGTATCACTTTATACCCATTAACGGCCCATTATTTCGTTGGGCCATTTCTAGCCCATGTCATCTTTCGTCCTTCTCTGGGCCCATTTATTCTTGGGCTCATTTCCACATTCGTTTACGTACGGCCCATTACTATCATTTTCTGCTTGTGGGCCAAATTCAGCCCGTGGTTACAGTCGGCCCGTTTGTGGCCCGTTAATACGTTGGGCCGTTTTCATAGCGTCATCAAAATTCGACCGATTAATGATGGCCCGTTATGGTCGGCCCATGAATGGACGATTTCAACTCTAGACCATTTACGACCATGTTTGGCCAACCGATCATAAGTCCGTAGAAGGCCCATTGATGATACGGCCCATAGAAGGCCCATTGTGTCTACGACCCACATAAGGCTCATTATTTCTATGCCACGTAGAAGGCCCATTGTTTCTACAGCCCTTAGAAGGCCCATTGTTTCTACGGCCGGTAGGAGGCCCATGTTAACTTCAGCCAGTGGGCATCAAAGTTCGCCACCAGTGAAAATATAGGGAACACCCTACACTATACAAAAATGGCTTGCTGTTTTCTTCAGCCGGTGGCTGCACGTTAAGAACAAAAACAAATTACAACTATAAAACAAAAGGAAGGTTGGCATAAAAGTTAACAGTGTAGCAGATAAATGCACCAACCAGAAGTTCAGAAGCTCAGTTCATTTGACCTGACTGTTATGTTTTCATGCTGTATTGTCCAATGGAGCACCATAACCTTCGCCTTCAGTTCTCCTAGGTTCCTGAACAACATAGCAAATGTCTGATGGTCTGGTTTCAAAACCGATCTTGACAACATCAAACAATGTCTATCCTTGTTTCACAAAGGGTCTCTGTTAGGGAATGGACTTGTGTCTGGAGCGCAGATACATCATTGTTTTGAGCTTGCATATCTTGATCATGAGGCAGTTTGGACGAGTTTGCCTTAACAACCAAGCCAGTATTACGCAGGAACGTGCTTTTGGCACTGTTAGTGGACGGGTACCGACCCAGTGCAGCAAGAGCTGACAGTGCGGTTATAGTTGCTTCGCCACCTTTAGAAGGTGGCGGTTCCACCATTTTTTCCATAGCTCACTGAAAAGTTGTGGTTTTACATTAGTAGTACCAGAATAGAAGATATTAAGGAGGTAGCAAAACCAAACAAAATAGCTTTGGTCTATATACAGAACTTATTTTGGTGAACCCATGTAAAATAATAGTTGTATTTTATTGCAAAGTACATAATAAAACCAGGTTCCAAACATATGACCATGTACCATCGCTAATGTATTGTCTATTTCTTCACATTGTATTGAGGGCTAAGGATAAAGAGACGAAGTTTATAATACGGTAAGCATAGTATGACATCATTCATATCACAAAACAACTGAGAACAGACAAACAAGTAATTGTAACGTTATGTGGGCAAGTCCAGCACGGAACTAGATTATAGGTCAAGATCAAAGGAACATCACTCCTCTCTTTTAAACCTTGTAAGGTGCAATGATACGCTAAGACAATTGTGTATACAATTGAAAAGAGTAATAGACATTGGCTGCAAACCATGTAGTTCAAGGCACAAGTCAGAGTAAGTAGTAGTTAAAAGGCATGAGGATTAAGGACTTACAACAGCGGCTTTGACTGGTGTAGTCATGCCCTTCTTCTTGCTGTGTGACAGTCCTTGCAGATTTTGACAGCATTTGGTTCAGGTACTTTTTGGTCCTTGCGGGCTTTCCTCTGCATTTTGAACAAGTCAATATAGATATGATAATATGGTACAACGAAAAGAGTGAAACAACAGCTAATTACAAGAGCCTCGCAGTGTGCAATATAGCTACGAGATCCTGTCATCTGTTGGAATTTCACTTTCGTACGGTTGGCCTTGTTCTTTGAATAGTTCACCTACAAGAAGATTGATTTGTGTGGCACATGCATAAATAGGACTTCAACATGTCATCTGATCACATATATATAATGTACCTGACACTTCGGATCAGACCGGTGTTTAACAAGGCCTCTCCAGTCTTCATCAGATATATTTTCCACTGGAGATGTTTGGGCAAGTTCACTGTTAGCCTTGCCTTCAAAGTGAGTTTTCCTCAAGTTATACCGATACTATCACAGAGTAGACTTGAAAACATGGGTGCAAGCTTGTCTGGTTGCATCATCTTGGCTATCCAACTTGAACCTCATATGTTGAAAATTATGGGAGTCTCATTATCAGCAACCTAGAAAGTATTGGACAGAGCAAGACGATATTACTAGTTTCCATACATAACCATACTTATAGATAAATGGTCGAGGAAGGTGTTGAACTGGGTTTCGTCTTTGTCATTCCTGTACTGAATCTTTGTTGGGAGGATACATACATGACACCTAACAGCAACCGCTGCCTTTGATACTAACTTGGCTGACTCTGTAGCATCACGTGGCCTTTTTAAACCTGCCTCAAAATGGATCTCCATTCTTCCTCCTCTAGATTTAGTTAACCTATCGAGCATTATCCCAGATGTTTGTTTCCTCTTGCGCCTTGGTGCTAGTCTAACAACAAACATAGGAAGTGTTAGTGTACATCAAACTGTGAGACTACATATAAAGAAGCATGCAACTGTAACTTGACTCCAGCAACTACCTTCTTGCTATTGAAGCTCACAAAGTTCATCTGATCTTGCCAACTCATCTTGTGTCAAGAGTGCTTCGGAAGTAGTGTCAGGTGGCAAGGGAGCTTAGGAACGTGCTGCTAGCTGAGTTGATGAACGAGTAAATCGTGTAGCTGGTGGTACTGTGGAAGGTGTTGTGACAACTAGGGTTTTCTCTACTTGTTTGGTGGCAGCTATTTGTTTCTGTTTGACTTGTTCTGCAGCTCGTGTAGCATGGGATACCCTGTCTGTACAATTTTCCGGTGGACTTTGACCTTCTATTGCACCATCAATACGAGCAGAATCTGCAGGATTGTTCTGCTTCCCTTTCCCTGTCGTTCTGTCTTGCTTCCTCTTTCTCTATGCCATGTTAAGTCAAGCCGACAAGAAAAACGAATAAGAATTTAGTTCTTCGGAACAAATGTACTTTCATGTAAGAAGATGGTGTGATAGACAGATATTGTATGTTCTAGAAACAAGAACACGTGTCTTAGTCACAAGTATAATGTGTAAAGTAAGCCGATGAAATTCAACAAAATTAGAAGCAATACAAGCTAGACATCATACATAACATCCAACCACATATAATAGTGCCAAGTTAGATGGAGCACCTGTGATGGTGCATTAGGTGAGACGTGCTCATCACCAACACAGCTACGTTGAGTGTCTATGCATGTGTTGTCTTGGAAATCAACTTGGGGGGATGGGGAGTAGAATCTGTAGAGGCCCTCCATTTGGAAGGAGAACCTTCATCCGCTGCCTTGCTAACTTCCTTCCGCTTTATTGATTTTGAATTGTCAACTAAAACCGACAAGAAAAAGCAATAAAATTCACTCTTCAGAACTCATTCGTGCATGATACTGACAATCACTACTTTGATGTAAGGTAAACACATGATTCCAGGATGGAATAATACAAAAAACAGGACGACATGGCATATTCACAACTGTTTGTGTAAACTAAGCAGAAACCATTTCACCAAATAAGAAGCAATGCAAGCTAGACACCACGTGAAAGATGCAACCAATATGACTCTGCCAAGTTAAAAGTGTCCCATCATAAATGGCATTTCAACAAATTAGAAGCAGCGCATGCTATAGATCATATCAAAGATGCAACTAATATCACACTACATATACTGAAGGTGTCTCGTCATATTGATTTATGCGGGATACAAAAAAACAATAGTTTTATGTGAGGACATGCTTAATAGACAGATGTACTATGTACTAAATGCAGGAAGGCATGTCACATTAACAGGTATAATGTATACGCTAAGCAGAATAGCACATGCAGTTTAACCAGATTGGAAGAATTACAATCTAGACACCATATGCAACATGCAACCACATATCACACTGCCAAGTTAGAGCAAGCACCTGCGATGCTAGTGTAGGGGAAATGCGGTAATCAACTACAGAGCTACGTTCACTATCTTCATCTAGCCTTGCTGTTTCTTGAGAATCATGTCGGGAGGCTGACGCTGCATTCTTTAAATAAGGAGTAATTCACTTGCCTAACTGCCTCATCATAAGTGATTGATGATGGATACAGAAGAACATTAGTTTGGTGTAAGAACATGGTTAATACACAGATGTACTAGTATGTACCAAAAACAGAAGGGCATGTCATATTCAAAGGTATAATGTGTAAGCTAAGTAGATGCAATTTAACCAAATAGGAAGCAATACAAGCTAGACATCCGGCTGGAGTGGTGGCCATGATCATCTAGGACCTGAGAGCCTGGTGGGAGGCGGGCTGCTTCGCCACCATCACAGCTTTTTAGTTGGCTTCCAGGTGATGCCTCTCTTTGCTGGGCTTGTCACTGACTCGGCCTATGCCCTGACTAGCTATTTGTCTTCTGGTGCTCATGGGATGGTGGTTCATGTAAAAAATATCTTTCCTTATCTTAATAAAGATCGACTTCGGCCTTTCGAATACAAGCTAGACACCATATGGAACATGCAACCACATATGACACCGCGAAGTTAAGGCAAGCACCTAGGATGGTGGTTCATTGTGCGTGAGGTCATCAACTCCAGAGCTATGTTTACCGTCTCCATCTACTGACACTATACCCTTTATAGCGTTGTAACGTGCCGTGCTTACCCGTGCAGAAAGGTGGAGCAACTTCTCTCTTTTCTTTTCTGCTTCTCTCGAGGCGGACTCTGAAATACCGCTGCATAAAAACACAATAGTGAGAGTATGGGTGAAGTATGTGCAAAACTAGTGCACTGTAAAAGTAGCAAATACCAGGTGGCTGAAAAATAAATGACAGGAGACATATGATAGCTCTACAGCATTGCATGGCAAACAAAATTAGATTCTACTCCATATGATTTTGTAGTATATGAGCACAGGAAATGCAGGTACTCCTCTAGCACAGCACCACATGTGGTCATATCAAGATAACAGTCGACTGAAAATAAATAGGTCAGTCAATTTTTTTAATGAACCGTCCGGTCTATAAGGAACAGGTATATGGCCTTCATATACCTCCCGCCGGTCACTATTGACGATCTTTCTCGAACCGCCAGCGACCACCGGCCCAGACCCCTGCCTTTGCCGCCCCACCCTCCCCTCGACCTCACACCACCGCCATGCTTGGCAGCGCCCCCAGGCCATCCCTTTAATCCCGGCCGACCTCCAGATCGGGCACCAGTAGTTCTAGGCCCCACACGCCCTTAAGATAAACACCAAGGCGTTGCTTCCCCGGCGTAATAGGCGGACTAGCGCCTGTTACGCTGGGGAATGCTTCCGTTAATTGGGAATCAACTGACCAGGAACTGAAATTCAGGGGGGGCGACGGAGCTCTAGCTAAGGTGAAATAGTATATGAGGAGAAACCTTGTGCATCATGAGTTACTAGGAACATCTAGTATCAAGAAGAAGCGGTCAACTAGTGTCTTCTATGGGATGAATACTGTGCAAGCAGACACGTAAGATTTGCATGAATAAGGGAAGAGGAGTACCATTTTCGGTTGCCGGTGTGGTCGCCTCCACATGTCGCGCCAATCTTCTTCTTTTTGCCGGGGAAACTAATGTTCTGGAGGGTGCAGGCTTGGACGAACCCATGGCCAAATTGCTGACTGTGTTACTGTGGCCGTAGGTCGGCGAAGGGGAAGCAGATCTGAGGCAGCGAAGGATGGCGTAGCAGGAACAACTCCGGTGCGGTGGAGGGTGGAGAAGTTGGAGCGGCAGCGGTGAGGCACAGGACGGCGTGGTTGAACTTGCTCGGGTACGGATGGCTCGGCCTCGGCTTCAACTACTAGCCGTGGAGGGCGTTGTGATTGAGGTTGCGGTGGACGACGATGTCAGGGTATCGGCCCCGGCGTGATGGAGGAGGGCAGCGGTTGATGGGTGGAATGGGGTTATGGACCGAGGACAATGGGGTTTCGCGACTGGTGGAGAGGAAGTTTTTGCGCCCACGGAGTACGAATGGGGAATCGGACGGGTGGGCGTGGGGGGGGGGGGAGAACCATGTTTCGATCTGGGACGCGCTTGTTTTTGGCTTATTTGAATAGAAGATGAGACGCGCTTGTTTGAAATTTGCAGAAAGTACAAACTTTGCCCCCCTCTTAAATTTCGGACCTACTGCTGGTCGGGGGTAGGATGGTAATCCTAGGTGTCCCAAATAGTGGGCGGGAGCGATTTCGGTGGTGCACATGTGTGCCTAGGCGACCATTGTGTATGAATGTTTTTCGGAGGCGGTTGCGTGGCGTCTAGATGAAGCTACAAACTTACCCTGGTTTAGACCTTTGGACATCGGGCCAGTAGGTTTCACGGGTCAGAGGTATTAGAAAAGTAATTTCCTTGTACTACCAAACATTGGTCTCACGCGGTTTCGGGCGAGTATAGGCTCTTTTGGCTCTTCGTTCAAATTTTGAAACACAAGCATTCACGTTTAGAGTACTCTTGAACATTGAGGATTGACCTAAATAGACAACGTTAAATTTGACCTTGTATGTTTGAAAACCTCATTAAATTATCCGCTTCTTTTTGAAATTTTGACACTTGAAAATCCTATAACTACGATTATTTTGGAATGGAGGAGCTAAATTAGAATCTATTTGGTACACGACTACATATGCTGTTATGTACAAAATCAGAGCAAATATTGTTTCCCCCATAATTTAGGTATGATTTACTAATGCCTTGATATCAAATTCAAATAATTGAATGGACTTCATGTTGAATTCTATTTTTTAAACCACCTTAAGTTGAATACAAATCTATGCTAGTTCATAGGTAGCTATTTATAATGTTCATTGTGTAACTTTCGTATGTATAATGTGCTTTACACACACAACATGAACTATACTCACGTTTATATTCGATTGCTAAAGCGATGCATTGTCTAGAGTTCAAAAAACTAACTAGGTGGATCAATTGTGTCGAATAATAACATAGACATGCTCAAATTCAATAGAATCTAGATGTCTGATGGATCAATGACCGTTCCTTACGCGAATTGCAAATATCATGATCCCATCCTAATATTTGGATACAATTTATATCTTTAATCAATGTATACCACAGTCTTGTACGTGTAGTTTCACTCTCCATCGGTGGTCTCTCACACATGCTCACACACTCTCTCCCGAGGTGTCTTTCTCGCACACATGCTCTTGATATAACCCTCTCTCCCTCTCGTAACCATTTATGACTGTTTTCACCAACCTTTATCACAAGCACTCTTCCTCTGGCAAGCATACACATGCACAATCCCCATCGACCCTTTCTATATACATAGACCTGCCTACGTGTCTCCTGTATGTACATTATCTTTAGGCCTGTCTCTCACGCATTGTCTCATACCTCTCTTCCTAATTGACGAGTATGATTCTAGAAGAGCATTCTGTAGGATGCCCCTTAAAGTTAGGTTGGATGAATAGTAATATCAGAGATAAAGGGGTTACCTTAGTCCGAGAACCTAGGGTTACAAATCCTAGCCGGCTTTGTCAGTGGACATAGAGTCCTTCACAATTATGCTATCTTTGTCTTGTACGACTAGTCATCCATGGGTCTCCCTAAATGCGTCACGGGCCGACCAATGTGGCACAGGACGGACGAAGGGCCTCAGCTCGACCCACCTGACCTCACGCGGTGACACACCCTCTGCCCCCACATCTCGTTATCTTCTCACACCCACACATACCAACACAGACACCACACACAAAAAATATATTCTCCTGGTGCCTCTATCCACTCCACCCTTGCATATACAGACTCAAGGGAATTTCCCACCGTGACATCATATTCGTCTCTCTCTCTAGACCACTCCCATTTCGCGTGCTATCTCTCCCACGCCCCCCTGTCGGCCCCTCTATCCATGCCTCTCTCGAATACGTAATACACACACATACCTCTCTAGGCCCTGCCAAATGCATCAACTACACATTCACACATGTTACATCACGTACCCCATTGATCTCAAAAGCCCTCTCTCCACGTTTATTTCGCATACAACATTCCTTTTGAATAAAGTGTGGCCAAAAAAATGTTTTAGAATTTCTACATATATACAACATTACAAAGTTATATGGAGGAGTATGAACGCTTGCATTGCATGGTGCCCACAAATGATATTTATTTCGCACTGTGAATTTGTATATTTTTATACTATATATAAAGTTAGTCATAATAAAGAGAAACAAAGAGCATCTCTCTCTCCATAGCATACGCCCCCCCTCTACGCCCCTTTCACGTACACACACAAACTATCTCCAGGTCCTCTAAAAGTAAGCCCCCAGCACATTCACACATGTTTCATCTTTCTCTCGCGATATATACAGTGACGATCATTGTATGTGAAGCGAAAGCACGATACGTACATTGGACTTCAGAATCCACTGATTACGGTCACCATTTACGTTCTGTGGTTATTATACAGTCACAGGCTCACCGTACAACTCTGTATTTGCTCAATACACGACTAGTTGACCAGTTAAACGCTCCACGTGGCACCTCTAGTGTTGCATCACATTATCTCACTACCATCGGGCCCACCTGTCGGCTTGTATCTACTCTACATCTACATTCTTATAAAATACTAGCAAGATGCCCATGCGTTGCACGGAACATCAAGATGCATTTGTATGAGTAGTTTATCTTGTGGGAGAAAAGGATGAATAAGGGAAGGCCTTATTTGCAAGTGTGGAGAGGGGTGTGGGTATCTTTTTGCAAAATTGCCATAGTTTCCTTCCTATCCGTCAGATATAGATCAGACGGCCTATATTGCAGGATGGCAGGCACACGATCATAACCGACTATGTTTTTATAAGAGTAGGGATAAAATACACTCTTATAAAAAACAGAGTTAGTGATGATGGTGTGCCTGCCATCCTGCAATATAGGCCGTCCGATTTATATCCGACGGATAGGAAAGAAACTATGGCAATTTTGCAAAAAGGTACCCACACACCTCGCCACATTTGCAAATAAGGCCTTCCCTCGTTCATCCTTTTCTCTCACAAGATAAACTAGTCATACAAATGCATCTTGATGTTACGTGCAACGCACGTGCATCTTTCTAGTAATAATGAAAACAAACGAGAAAAAAATATTGGACAGTGGTACGAAGTCATGACCGCGGGCACAGCGGACAAGGTGGCCTTGTATTGGTATGCTGAGCCGTCTGTTCTAACACACATGAGCTGGTGTGGTGATTATACACACACGCACGCATGCACACGAACTTCATGCACGCAACACTCACACGAACACATGGACCCATGCACACACGCAACACTCACACGTACACACGCAGCCACGCATGCACGCAACACTCACACACAGACACGCACACATGCATGCACACACCAGTACACCACACAACCAACACACACTCTCACGCTCAAGTGCTCAACCTACACATGCATGCGCACACATCAGGCCCTGATGGACACATACACAACCAAGTGATTCCCGCGCACGGGGTGGAGTCTTGTCATGTGTAACGCCCTCGATGCGGCTATATCTCCCACGTGTCGAAGCACGACTTAGAGGCATAACCGCATTGAAAGCAATGTCGCAAGTGAGGTAATCTTCGCAAAGAACCCATGTAATACAATAAGGGAAAAGATACATAGTTGTCTTACAATCGCCACTACACACAATTACATGAATAAAGCATAACATCATCCAAATACAATCAGGGCCCGACTACGGAGCCAAAATAAAAGAAGACTACCCCAAATGCTACACAGATCCCCGATCGACCCCAACTGGGCTCCACTACTGATCAATTAGAACGAAACAACACAAAGGACAAGATCTTCATCGAGCTCCTCCTGAGCTTGGGCATTATCTGCACGGTCTCATCGGCACCCGCAAGCTGTTTTTGGAAGTATCTGTGAGTCACGGGGACTCAGCAATCTCACACCCTCGCGATCAAGACTATTTAAGCTTATGGGTAAGGTAAAAGGTATGATGTGGAGCTGCAGCAAGCGACTAGCATATATGGTGGCAAACAAACGCAAGTGAGAGCGAGAAGAGAAGGGAAAAGCACGGTCGAACAACTATGATCAAGAAGTGATCCTAGACAACCTACGTCAAGCATAACTCCAACACCGTGTTCACTTCCCGGACTCCGCCGGAAAGAGACCATCACGGTAACACACGCGGTTGATGTATTTTAATTAAGGTCATCTTCAGGTTTTCTACAACCGGACATTAACAAATTCCCATCTACCCATAACCGCGGGCACGGCTTTCGAAAGTTCAAATCCCTGCAGGGACGTCCCAACTTAGCCCATGACAAGCTCTCACGGTCAACGAAGGAATAGACCTCCTCCCGAGATATTCCAATCAGACTCGGTATCTCGGTTCTACAAGACACTTCGACAAGTTAAAACAAATCCAGCAACACCACCCAGATGTGCCGACAAATCCCGATAGGAGCTGCACATATCTCGTTCTCAGGGCACACCGGATGAGCAAGACGTCGGGTAGGCCAGCCCAGAGTTGCCCCTGGTAACCCGAACATCGCTCGGTTGGACCAACACTCAGAGGAGCACTGGCCCGGGGGGGCAGGGGGTTAAAATAATGATGACCCTTGGGCGCGCGACCCCCAAGGGAAAAGAAAAGGCTAGGTGGCGAATGGTAAAACCAATGTTGGGCATTGCTAGAAGAGTTTTACTCAAGGCGAACTGTCAAGGGGTTCCCATTATTACCCAACCGCGTAAGGAACGCAAAATCCAGGAACATAACACCGATATGACGGAAACTAGGGCGGCAAGAGTGGAACAAAACACCAGGCATAAGGCCGAGCCTTCCACCCTTTACCAAGTATATAGATGCATTAATTAAATAAGATATATAGTGATATCCCAACAAGTAAACATGTTCCAACAAGGAACAACAACTCCATGTTCCAACAAGGAACAGACTTCAATCTTCACTTGCAACTAACAACGCTATAAGAGGGGCTGAGCAAAGCAGTAACATAGCCAAACAACGGTTTGCTAGGACAAGGTGGGTTAGAGGCTTGGTTCAACAATATAGGAGGCATGATAAGCGAGTGGTAGGTATCACGGCATAGGCATAGCAAAAGAGCGAGCAACTAGCAAGAAAAGATAGAAGTGATTTCGAGGGCATGGTCATCTTGCCTAAAATCCCGCAAGGAAGAAGAACGAGTCCATGAAGAAGACAAACAGACGTAGTCGAATGGGTCCTCAAAAATGCGACGTTATCGGAACCAACCCGAAGAAGCAACACCAGAAAGGAGAAAACAACATAGTAAACAACCAACACATAATCATGGCATGATGCAGAATCAAGTATGATGCATGTCTGGTTTAATGAAGCATGGCATGACAAAGTGCACAAGCAATTCTACAAATTAAGTGGAGCTCACTATGCAACGAGTTGCATATTGACGAAACACCACACAAGTTATTTAGTTGCGATCTCGTTTATGTACCCATCAATATTAAATGTTGTTAAACATGGCAAGAGGTGTAGCATAGGAAAACTACCTACCTAGGCAAGTTTAAATGAGGCCGGAACAACAACCAACAAGTCCGGAAACTCCTCATATGCATATATTAGGTTTGGTGTTGTTCTGCCCTAAACCAAATTTTATAGTTGTTAAACATGCAAAGTGATGCCACCATGTTAAAGTGTGCAAAATTCTACCCCATTTACATATAAAGTTTATTAAAATCCGAGTGACGGTTATTTAGTTATGAAATAAAGCATTTAAGCATGACATAGGAGCAAATTTAAACAAACAGCCTTTTAAACATTTTAAACATAGATGAAAGTTGCATATTATGAAACTAGACAAAATTCTAAGCAACTTTCATATATAATGTTTTTACAAGTGATGCTTAGTTTGTGAGATATTAAATGAATGATCATGAGGGTCTTTTCTGTAAAACAGCACACTCTGGAAAATAGGAAAAACGTTCTGGAGAAAAAAACAAGAAACAGGCCAAAACTGGTCAGCCCAACAGGTAAAAAAAACAAGAGGGAGCGCTGGGGTGTGGCCTCACCATGGGCTCGGCCCAGTTCAGTGAAGAGGCTTGGGAAGGCCGACTGTTGGGCTCAGCTGGATTGGATGAGGAGGTGGAGGGGGCGTGGTCAACGCTCCAGGACGAGCATTCGTCATCCCCAGACGCACAAGAGGCGGTCAAAGCAGGGGGCCGCGGGCGCTGAGACTCCAGAACAGGTCGTCATAGCAGGGCCGACGGCGGCGCGCACGGGACACGGCGGATATGAGCGGATCCGGGCGCGTGATGACATTCTCCGGCGAGGTGGCGGTGAGTGGAAAGCAGAGGAGGGTCAATGCGGTGTCGCTCCTGCAGCCTCCTCCTTGTGAATAGAGGCATGAGAAGGACTTGGCGAGATAGTGAAGAAGCTCCAGGCGGCTTGGCTTGTAGACGGACTTTGCGCGGGGTCAGGGAGGTCGCGTGGTTGCCGGAGACGCGTTGGGCCAGCTACAACGTTGTCGAAGACTTGGTCAGATCGAGCGAGGAGGCAGTCAACAGAAGCGGAACTTGGCACCGGGTGAAGCAGAAAGAGGACGGGGCGGTGGAACTTGGCGCTGCCGAGCGGGCGATGGCGAGCTCCTGCGTTGGGACGTCCTTGGCGGAGGGCGGCGAGGTTCGGCTCGAGACGATGCTGACGGAAGGCTGCAGGGAACCCCATGGAAGGCATACGCATGGCAGATCAAGGTGGCGGCGGGCACTGTTCGCACAGAACAGAGAGAGAGGGAGTCAGGTGAGGCAGAGAAAACTTCAGCGAAGAGAGCGGGGAAGGGAGCAGGGGATGGCCTAGTGGTGCCTGCTCTAGCGAGCCCTGTGCAGAGGCGGCGGCGCTGGCTGCTCTGGTTGGGTCGCTGGTGGCATGGGAGATCGAGCAGAAGGGGATCTGGGAGGATCCTGAGGTGGGGGGTTTGAGGGTGGCGGCGGCGAGAAGGAATGATAGGACATATCTCCTTGATTTTAGGGTTGCCCCGATATTTATATAGCAGGTGGATTAAATTAGGGGCTATCTGGTCCCTTCGATCATTGTCGGACAGACGGGAAAATAGGTTAGGTAGCCCAAGGAGAAAAATGGAGACGTTTTGTAGATGTTAGGGGATGATCCGGACACAACGGTGGCGACAGTCCGGGTTGGGTTCGGGACAACTTCCGGAACGCGCGAGGGGTTCGATGCACTGTGTAGAGATGGTAGGCATGGTCTAGGTGAACTGTGGCGAGGTTGAGAGGAGAGAAGAGAGAGAGAGGGCCCGACAGCAGTTTCCGGAGACCGAAAATGTCCGACAATAGACCAGCTATACTGCCGCTATAGTTTAACGGTTGGGCTATCAAACGAACTTCGAATGCGATGAAACTTGACAGGCGGTCTATCTACACTATAATAAGACCACACGCCAACTTTCGTCCCATTCCGAGAACATTTTCCAGCCACTTATAAAATAATATTTCGGACATGCCGCGGGCGCGTGCGAGTGTGGTTGGGCTCAAAACGGACAACGGACGTAACGAGGAGATCGAGACGGATGCAAGTTTTGAAAACGTGATGATGCAATGCAGATGATGACATGATGAAATGCAACACGCAGGCAAATGACATGGCAACAACAACGAATAACTGGAAGACACCTAGCGCAACGGTCTCGGGGCGCTACATCGTGCCTGCGTAAATTTGTGTTTATCTGACCTTTTCCCTATGCAAACTGATAGGTGGGACCCACAAGGTACATGGTCAATTTAACTAGTCAACATGGTGCCACGCAGACTATTTGGCCGGTCAACAGAGTGCAATTCGATGCTGAACCATGAGCAAGTGACCGTATAATCACCGCAAAACATATATAGTGACCGTAATTAGCTTATTCTGAAGTTCGGTGAACGTATTACGCTTTCTCTCTGTAGGCCCTCCAAAACCACATCTCTACACGTTCTTGCATGTTACATCTAACAACTATGCAGTACATCACTACTACTACTACACTCTAACACAATAAATCATATGTGTTTTCATTTTACTAGATATCATATTGTTACTTAATTATTCAGTTTGCATACATTAAAATTGCCTTTGAAATGTATGGCCAGTATCATATACCGCAGGGAAAAATCCCGCCCTTTCCTGTTCAATCGGGTTTGTATCGATGGATCGTGCGAAACAGCAAAACTATAGTACTATATACAGTAAAAGTGACAGTTCGTTGGGCCGTCGTGTCGTGTACTCCTCCGTTGTAAGAGTGGAGCGGTCGCTTTCATAAATCTTCTAGCCCCTTTCGCAGACATGTGGGGCATTAAGCTACCAGTTCCACGTGCCATACCAGAATACAGTGCAGAGCAGCCGGGGTGAAGCACCCAGTCATGGCGCCGGCGTAGTAATGAGCAATGAGGCGTCAAATCACAAAGTTGCACCTTTCCCGCAGTTAAGTTGGAGGGACAAAGTAATAATGCTAAAAAAGAAGTTGGAGGGATGAAGCAACCATCATTTCACTCGTTGCTGAATCCGCTTCTCCCTCATCTTCTTCAACTTAACCACGTGTTGCTTCTGCCGTTGTTCTGCCTCATGTGGAAAGCGGATCGGCTTGGTAAAGCACTGACATGTGGGACCGCATGTTAGCCAACTGCCAGGACAACATCCCCTAAAAATAAGAAACCTCCCCCGCCATCCGCGCGGCAAAATCACCTCCTTTTTACTAATCTTGATTCTATAATTTTTTAGATCAATATAATTGAGATTTGTATAGATAGCACATAGGAGCAAAACTAAGTGGTACAGTTAAGGGCATCCACAATGTGTTGCCAAATGTGAAAATAGCTTTTGGCATCGTGCGAACGATTGTGGACGGTGTTGCCAAAGCCAAAAGGATGGAACCGAAGCTCCCTGATTGATTGATTGAAGGAATAGAAAAATGCAACGTCTCTCCTCTTTCTCCCATGCTTGGACGCATGTACAGTATAGAGGACAGAGTCTACTCCCCTGGCCCTTCTATCACAAATCACAAAGTATTGAGGCGTCAAATCACAAAGCACGGACGAAGCAACCATCATTTTACTCTTTGCTGACTCCGCTTCTCCACCGTCTTCTTTGAGAAACCATCTCACCGAACTAAGCTGGACTGACGACGCTATTGTTACAAGTAGTACTAGTATAATTATGTGTCCTTTGGTTCAACGGACTTCCTGGATGCAAATAAGGCAGTTGTCTCGGCTTGTAGGCGACACTTGCGAACGACTTACCGTGGTCTCCCTCAATGGTGTTCTCCATCGAACACACTTCGCCAAACCACAACGTTTTAGATATCGTCAACGTCACCGCAATGGGGAAGGAAGTCAAATATAGTTACAACCTCTATTTTTTTGCACACAAGGCCAGTATAGCAAAATTACAATTTGCAAAAGGCCACTAACACTAATCGAGGCAAAATTGATGGGGTTTGCCTCGTACTAGCAACCAAGGACATTAATATCCCTTGCATGCATGCGGAAGTGAGAAGGTTGGTTTGCATGGTGCTAGATTAATCAAGCGATGAGGAGTGAGATGGTTAGCTCTTTGGGCTTTGGAGAAAAAAATACGCATTAATTGACATGTGAAACTAGGATTTGTATCGATTATTCCTGCGAAGGAAAACCCCGCCTTTCTTTTTTAACACTAGTACTCCTAGTACATAGTACTATGTACTTATCCTGTTTGGGTCTAGGCCTTGCATTGACATACTTCGCCACACATTTTTGCCAAGCTTGCCTAAAGTTTGCAAAATGAAAAGGAGGTACACTTTCTCACGGCTGTCGCGGTCGCATCGCACCCTCACACGGTCGCTCCTGCACACCGCGGTCGCACCGCACACTCACATGCATAGTCGCTCTTGCACGCTGCAACCCAACCAAGGGAACGTACCCTCACTGACATGTGCTGTCGCATGTGAACAAACCAAACTCAGCCATCCTACCACTGACACATAATTTTCGTTCATAGAGTATGTTTATCCAACCGCATGTTGGGGAGTATCCGTACGGCCCGTGCGGTGGTCTGTTGGGGAAGAAGAAGAGGTGAGGAAGAAGGGTTAGGAGACGTAGGATATTCATCCAACCGCCTGAAATGGTAGACCGACCCAAGTCAGGCGACTTGCATAACAATATATGTTTTTACTACATAGCAAAAGATCCATAAAAACAACAACATAAAGAAAAACTTTCACTGCTCGCGGAACGAGACGGCCTCGTCGTCTTTGGCTGCCGGCGCGAACCAGCCATAGCTGCCGACGTGTGTCTCCGCATCGTGGTTGTCCTCGTCCTCCAGCTACTCGTTCACGTGGAGCGTGCAGGCGCTCTGCATGGACGAGAGCACCGCCCGATTCAAGTCGAGGACGTCCGGTTTTGCCTGCAGGAGGGCCTCGAGGGCAGCGGCATCCGCACGCTCCGCGTCGAGTCGAGCCTCCGTCGCCCGGTTCAAGTCGAGGACGTCCGGTTCCGCTTGTAGGAGGGCCTCGATGAGAGCGACATCTGCGCGCTCCGCGTCGAGTTGAGCCTCTGCCGCCCGGTTCAAGTCTAGGACGCCCGGTTCCGCCTGCAGGAGGACCTCGATGGCAGCAGCATCTGCACACTCCGCCTCAAGTTGAGCCTCCGCCGCCCGGTTCACATCCACGACATCCGGTTCTGCCTGCAGGAGAGCCTCAATGCCAGCGGCATGCGTGTGCTCCACGTCGAGTCGAGCCTCTGCCTCTAGGTCCTCCTTTAGTATCGCCAGGTTGAACCGCTGGTCCGCTTGCACCATGGGGGACTCGGACGCCGGCACGAAGTCGACGTCCATCGTCTCATACCCATCGGGGGCCTTCTGCGCCGTGACCTCTGCATCAACGTTGGATCGGCTTCCTTCTCCTCGAAGCTTGGGTCCAGAGAACTCGGGGGTTGGCCCACCGCAAAGCAAGCTTGGGAACGGAGGTCTCTGGCACCAACCGCCGTCGCGATTTCTGCGCAGCGCTCCGGCATCAGCATCTTGTAGTATGTGATCTTGCAGCGCACCATGGCTTTCCGGCGAACTAGGGGACACTTGATGTGGGCTAGGGTTTCGAAAGGTGCGGGAAGGGGCTGGAGATTAGGTGTGGTTTTGGGGCAGTGGCTGGCGTAGGCCGAGCAGCGAAGGTTCCGATGACAATCGGTCAATCGGTTTTGACTGTACATCGCTCTTGTCCTGTTCACATTGCAGCCCGGCACACTGGACCCTCCATGTCGCTCACCGAATGGAACACGCTTCGTCTTGCATTTTCGCTCGCTTGTGGGACCGCAGTTGAGAGCAAACCGACGTCCCTCCCCTCCCCCGCCCGCGTCATTTTATGCGGAGTAAATAAAAACAGAGGGAGTATACTACGGATGAGGATCCCCTGACGTGGCCGAACCCATTGAGTAACTGACATGCGAGGCCTAGCAAGCATGGGGTCTGCCAGTAAGTGACCAAAAGGGAGGGTAAGGAAGGGATACAAATGTGAAAGGAGCTTCCAATGGTATAATTTTCACATTATACATCTCATGTACTATTAATCTTGTCAATAGTCAAATGCGGTTTTGAAAAATGCATTAGAGCATGGTTAATAATATAGCCAGCCGATGGCTATAAGGAACTGCCATGTCATCTATAGCCATCATCTATTATATGCACTCATACAGTAATGTGGGCTATAAGGATGGCTATTTCCCGCAAAAAAATTATAAGGTTGGCTATTGTATTAGTACTTTTTTCCATCTCCTCTCCTACCCATCTCTTTCTTCATATTTATTGTGCGTATTTAACTAGGAATGCGTATATAGCTAGGCTCTTGCATGAGAGCTCACTCCCCTTAGTTTTTCACATCTCTCTCCTCCACATAGGCCCAATATAAATGGAAGGAGGGAGTACAACTATGAGCACTTCATACTCTAGTACTGATGTTGTCAGTACTCCACTAGTACTATTGGACAGGGAGCTTAAAAGAAGTTACTATTGGACTGGCTATACAAGGCGAAATCCTAGTAGGAAGAGCATGCGCGAGAACAAGCACATGCACATGGTTGAAAACAAATTGGAAACCATCTCAAGTACAAATCTAGGAGTATGTACGAACCTAACAATATTGATTGGGTGTTGTTGAATGTTGATACTTTTTCTTATCAAAGTAGAGATACTTTGTCTACACATAAAACTTATATGTAAACTAGAAAGGATAGGAGGAACTATATTGTACGTTCAAAAACGAAACGAACACTGAATACCCTTTATATATGATTTGCGGATGCTATGATCACCGGTTCAAAATTTTGAATCCACCTTACGTATCACACATGCCCCCACTCGTTCTCTCTCGATTTCATCTTGGGGTCTGGAGATCAATTGAAAGAGGACTAGGGTGGGTACAATACTTTCTTTTCGCTTATGAACATACAATATACTCCCTCTCATCCCCACAGACCCCCCTGCGGGTCATTTCTATCATAGAAACAGACCAAACCTTTGTCTCCTTGCCCGACACACAATTGATCTCGTCAACGTGTGTCGGGGCATGAACCGAATTGGATGTCAAAACTAAGATGCGAAGCGATACGTAGTGGAGGCAAAGTGAAACTTCAAATGAACCGTTTGTTTGTATGCATGTCAGACAAATTACAAATAAACATTGGAAATTCAAGCATGGTGTAGGCCCACATGCGAATGATACTCGGCGGAATGTTCAAATGAGGTATGCTGGAGGATGGACTCGACCGGAGGGCGACATGATCGATGGAGAAGAGGGTTGGAGAGGAATGAGAAATAAGCAAATGCCACATGATTATAATTGAATGGCTCAAATAAAAAATAAGTTGTCTCGCTTGGCCTACATAGTGAAAGGCCTAATGCGCAACGTGGAGCACTGACGCTCGAATAAGGCTGGGAGAACAGGGAAAGCGACATGTGGGGCACACCTGTCAGGACGACGTAGCGCAAACTAGTCCAATGGAGGAGCTAGCCCATGACCTCCTCGCCACCGGCAATCGTTCATGTGGGTCGTGGGGGACAACAACGTGGCGCAGCTCCAGTACCACTTTTGGACAAGGCGACCGCGGTGAGCGACATGCTCATTGTCGCTAGACACGGTCGGTTTCAGTGCGCCGAGGGTGGCATTAGTGCTATGGCACGACCAACAGTATGTTTGGTTTATGCCCAAGGTTGCCCCATCAAATCATTGGGTAGCCAAAATTTTGGTTGAGGTTTTGGTTGCCCATGATTTCGCATGCCACGGCGAAGAGGCGGTGGGGCTGGAGCGGTCGGTGGCGGCGCGGGCGGTTGGTGGCGAAGGAGGGGCGGCGGGGCGCAGATCCGGGCCCGGGCGGGCCTGCCTCGGGTCCGGCAGGCCGCGGGAGGATGCGCGGTGAGGTGGGGCGTGGCGCGGGCGACGTGGCACCGCGGGATAGGAGGAGGGAGTCGGCGGATCTGATGTGTCACCCCGGGATTGGTCCGGGCGACGTGGCTGAGGCGGCGGACATGTCCGGCGCAGACGAATTTGTCCGGCGGCGCGAGGTGGACGAAGGTTAGCGTTTATCTGCGCGAGAATTTTGGAGGGAGACACATATATATAGGTTCAGGGAGCTAGGAGAGTCCAAATGAGGTGCGGTTTTCGGCCACGCGATCGTGATCGAACGATCTAGATGATGGAGAGGGTTTAGGTGGGTTTTGGGCCAAATTGGAGGGGTGTTGGGCTGCAATACACACGAGGCCTTTTCGGTCCCTCGGTTAACCGTTGGAGTATCAAACGAAGTCCAAATGATACGAAACTTGACAGGCGGTCTACCAGTAGTAAACCAAGGCCGCTTGGCAAGTCTCGGTCCAATCCGGAAATGTTTAATCCCCACACACGAAAGAAAGCTAGAATTGACCACCGGAGGAGAACGAAGCGCCGGAATGCAAAACGGACAACGGGGAAAATGCTCGAATGCATGAGACGAACACGTATGCAAATGAAATGCACATGATGGCATGATATGCAATGCAAGAAACGCAAGCAATGACAAGGCAACAACAGCGAATAACTGGATGACACCTGGCACATCGGTCTCGGGGCGTTACAACACTCCACCACTAAGAGAGGATCTCGTCCCGAGATCTAGAATGGCACCGGAGGAACAAACGGAATAGACAAGAGGAGAGGTAAAACTAAGTTGCTTCATTGACAAACGAGTGAAACCAAAGAACCTTGAAAAGGTTGAACAAATTGAAAGAAATAAAACAACGAATAAGAACAAAGTTGAAAGCACTCCGTTAAGAAAGAGGAAGAAGAAAGAACCGATTCGGGTAGCACTTCGGTTGAAAAGAGATGAAGACTTGATGAAATGAGAGCACTTGAGCAAAAGGTACCCAATGCTCCGGTTAAGTGGATAGCCACGAAAAGAACATGATCCAAGATGATGAGTGAAAAGAGCAACATCACAATGGCTCCGGAACAAAAGAATAGAAGATAGATAATTGAAATAGAAGAATGGAGAGGAAAATGCCAACTTCTGCCACAAAGGAGCTTGAAAAGGCATCTATAGGAGAAGGGTCAAACGGAGTTGTTGGAAACCAACAACGAAAAGAATAAGCTTGATATGGTCTTATGGATTACATCTCAAATTATGAGGTGGCAACCTGCCACTCACGGGAAAAGAATTGGATTGATATGAACGAGGAGACGAGAAACTTATTTCACCGGGAGGATTAATGAAGAACTTGGAGTATTTATGAGCACCATAGATAGCAACAGTCCTTAGGGATGGCTTTAGGTGAAATATAACACACTATAATGCTTTAGGTGACGAGATTGATGGATTTAAAATATCTCATTCTTGACAACATGTGAATCATGAAAACATGAACTCAAATTATCAAAATGACATAATACCACCTCCAATAATATGGAAGAAAGAATTGCACTCCGGATAGCAAGAAGAAGAAAACTTGAGTTCCCCTGAAAAGAATCTTGACGAACACTTCGAGAAGGAATTAAATCCTTGATGAACCATCATAAAGAACCTTCATGAAGAACTCCGGTAACCTGGCTATGATACCAACTTGTAACGCCCTCAATGCGGCTATATCTCCCACGTGTCGAAGCACAACTTAGAGGCATAACCGCATTGAAAGCAATGTCGCAAGTGAGGTAATCTTCGCAAACAACCAAGGTAATACAATAGGGGAAAATATACATAGTTGGCTTACAATCGCCACTTCACAAAAATACATGAATAAAGCATTACATCAACCAGATACAATCAAGGTCCGACTACGGAACCAAAATAAAAGAAGAACCCCAAATGCGACAAAGGTCCCCGATCGACCCCAACTGGGCTCCACTACTGATCAACTAGAACGAAACAACACAAAGGACAAGATCTTCATCGAGCTTCTCCTAAGCTTGGTTGCGTCATCTGCACGGTTCAACGGCACCTGCAAGCTGGTTTTGGAAGTATCTGTGAGCCACGGGGACTCAGCAATCTCGCACCCTCGCGATCAAAACAATTTAAGCTTATGGGTAAGGTAAAGGTATGAGGTGGAGTTGCAGCAAGCGACTAGCATATATGGTGGCTAACATACGCAAATGAGAGCGAGAAGAGAAGGCCAAGCACGGTCGATAAAATATGATCAAGAAGTGATCCTAAAACAACCTACGTCAAGCATAACTCCAACACCGTGTTCACTTCCCGGACTCCGCCGGAAAGAGACCATCACGGTTACACACGCTGTTGATTCATTTTAAATAAGTTAAGGTTCAAGTTATCTACAACCAGACATTAACAAATTCCCATCTGCCCATAACCGCGGGCACGGCTTTCGAAAGTTCAAATCCCTGCAGGGAGTCCCAACTTAGCCCATGACAAGCTCTCACGGTCAACGAAGGAATAGACCTCCTCCCAAGACGTTCCGATCAGACTCGGTATCTCGGTTATTCAAGACACTTCGACAGGTTAAAACAAGACCAGCAACATCGCCCGAATGTGCCGACAAATCCCGATAGGAGCTGCACATATCTCTTTCTCAGGGCACACTCGGATTGTCTTAGGTACGGGTAGGCCAGCCCAGAGTTGCCCCTGGTGGCCACCGGCAGCTGACAGGTGGACCAACACTCAGAGGAGCACTGGCCCGAGGGGGGTTAAAATAACGATGACCCTTGAGTCTGCAGAACCCAAGGGAAAAAAGGCTAGGTGGCAAATGGTAAAACCAAGGTTGGGCATTGCTGGAAAAGCTTTAATCAAGGCGAACTATCAAGGGGGTTCCCATTATAACCCAACCGCGTAAGGAATGCAAAATCTGGAAACATAACACTGATATGACGGAAACTAGGGCGGCAAGAGTGGAACAAAACACTAGGCGAGAGGCCGAGCCTTCCACCCTTTACCAAGGTTATAGATGCATTAAGATAACATAGCAATATACTGATATCCCAACAAGTAAATAAATGTTCCAACAAGGAACGGCCTTCGATCTTCACCTGCAACTAGCAACGCTATAAGAGGTGCTGAGCAAAGCGGTAACATAGCCAATCAACGGTTTGCTAGGACATGGTGGGTTAGAGGTTTGACATGGCAATTTGGGAGGCTTGAAAGCAAATGGTAGGAATCATAGCATTGGCATAGCGAAAGAGCGAGCAATCTAGCATAGCAAAGATAGTAGTGATTTCAAGGGTATGATCATCTTGCCTGCACAGTTGTCAGAGTTGACTGGATCCTCCAAAGCAAACTCAACGGGCTCCTCGTTAGCGAACTCGTCTCCCGGCTCTACCCAAACAAGACAAACAAGCAACAAGGACACAATCAACCACGTGCAAGGGACAAACGTTATGATGCAAAGATGGTATGCTATGCGGGATGCGATGCGGGATGCATATGCAAGATATGACAGGAAATGCAAGAACCTGGCCTTAACTTGGAAATCCAAGTGTGGCACTGGAAAGATGAGATGAAATCGCCTGAAAACGATATAAAGATCATCGGAATCGGAGTTATGGTTTGGAAATGGCAAGCGATTCGAATATGACACTGGTTTGCGATTTACAGCAAGTAGCCATCTAAATGCAATGAGATGAACATGCTACAGCACCCAAACATAACAACAAAATACATGGCAGAGATGCATTCAAGATGCTTAACAAAAGTCTAGCACTGAGCCACGGCCAATCCATCCATTAACAGGTTCGAACAAGCGTGGCAAAAATGCATATGGCAAACAGATCTCAGACTTTGTGAAATCAACACTTGTCTGGAATTTCAGATCAGGTAGCCCACTTCGGAGCAACAAAACTACATGCTATAGGACCTGAACATGGCAAAGTAAAGCATGGCATGGAGCTACTCAAAGAGCTTAACAAAAGTCCATTAGTGACCTTGAGCCAAAAGGGATCAGAAAATACAATTGCAAGCATGTGAACATAGCAAAAACATAATCAGTTTTCAGACTTAGTGAAAACTGGAACATGCTGAAACATAACTCAAGTAGGCATGTTTACGAGCTCGATGCACTCACTATGGTGCATGTCGTGACCAACTAAGCATACACCTATTACGAACACACAAAATTCAAGCTAGACATGGCAAGAACAATAGCATAGCATGCACGGATCAACTACAACAACACCGGCAAAATTGCAAACAAGTTGACAATCTGCCCAGATTCACAAAGTAGCAAAAGTAGAGCTCGATTGACTCAAGCTAGGGTGCTCCATAATTACAAACAAAGACATGGATGGATAGAGCACTACAATATTAACAAAACATCCTTACTGATCATCCTCAAAAGAGGCACGGATCACTCGGAAACAACATGAACATATGGCCTCATGAGATAAATAGCTCAAGGACTTGGTGGAAATGCTAAGTCCCTGAAATCAGAATTAAGAACTGCACCACTTTGCAAGCTTGTACTAGTCACCACACACATCACAAAATACATGGGTTGCAGCTCTGGAAAGATGGCAAAACCCTTAACAAAACATATGTAGAACATCAGGGCATATCATGCACACATTAATCATGGCAAAAATGACAAAAAGCTAAACGGAGTAGCAGATCTGACAATTATCTCAAGTAGCCCTCTTCTAACGGCATTTCGGGCATCAAGATGAACTCAAATGAAAATGATGCAATGGAATGAAATGATGTACTCTCTGAGATGAACATTTTGATATGCTATATGCATGAATCAGATCTACGGATGATGAGTTACGGCATGATGAACAAGGGCACATGAATCTGGGATTTCAGGGACTTGGTAGAAAAATTAGACCTCGCGGGAACCAGGACGAGGAGGACTCGGGACGAGCAGATCCGGGCGAGGCGAGGCCGTTTGGTTGGAGGAGGTGGTGGATCTCATCCACCTCGAGTGGATCCGGCCAGAATGGCGAGACGGCGCGCTCCGGCGAGCTTGGACGCCAGCGAGGAGGAGGTCCAGCGATGGCCGCGGCTACGGGCGGCGGGGGCAGCTCCGGCGGACGCCCGGCGAAGCAAGGAGGCAGGCGGCGGCGGCGGGCTCCGGCGAGAAGACGGGGAGGCGCGCCGGGGCGGCAGTCGGCGGCGGCGGGGTGCCACGGCGAAGAGGTGGCGGGGCTGGACCGGTCCGGTGGCGGCGCGGGCGGTTGGTGGCGAAGGCCGGGCGGTGGGGCGCAGATCCGGGCCCGGGCGGGCCTGCCTCGGGTCCGGCGGGCCGCGGGAGGAGGCGTGGTGAGGTGGGGCGCGGCGCGGGCTACGTGGCACCGCGGGATTGGAGGAGGGAGTCGGCGGAGCTGATGTGTCGCCCCGGGATTGGTCCGGGTGACGTGGCTGAGGCGGCGGACATGTCCGGCGCGGACGAATTTGTCCGGCGGCGCGAGGTGGACAAAGGTTAGGGTTTATCTGCGCGAGAATTTCGGAGGGAGAAACATATATATAGGTAGAGGGAGCTAGGAGAGTCCAAATGAGGTGTGGTTTTCGGCCACGCGATCGTGATCGAACGATATAGATGATGGAGAGGGTTTAGGTGGGTTTTGGGCCAAATTGGAGGGGTGTTGGGCTGCAACACACACGAGGCCTTTTCGGTCCCTCGGTTAACCGTTGGATTATCAAACAAAGTCCAAATGATACGAAACTTGACAGGCGGTCTACCGGTAGTAAACCAAGGCCGCTTGGCAAGTCTCCGTCCAATCCGGAAATGTTTAATCCCCACACACGAAAGAAAGCTAGAATTGACCACCGGAGGAGAACGAAGCGCCGGAATGCAAAACGGACAACGGGGAAAATGCTCGAATGCATGAGACGAACACGTATGAAAATGAAATGCACATGATGACATGATATGCAATGCAAGACACGCAAGCAATGACAAGGCAACAACAACGAATAACTGGACGACACCTGGCACATCGGTCTCGGGGCATTACATCGCCACCATCGCTCAAGTCGCCGCAGAAGCGGTGGCCACAATGGCGGCCGACGATGGGAGCACCATCGTCCATGCAACCTACTTGCCGCCATCCAATGTTCGGCACCGCCGAGGTCGGGGACTCCTCCGAGGATGAGTAGGGAATGGGAGGCGGTAGGGCATGGTGTGCCAACTGGCAGGTCCATCTCCCATGTTCTACTTTTCCTCGCCGGAGACCGCACCTTCGCTTCACGGGTCTTGAACCCCGCCCCCGTACATGGAGATAGCAGATGGAGGACGTCGGTCGCCGCCGTAGAATAGGTTTAGGGTCGGGTTTCTTTTATTTTTCTATCCTATAAAAGTTCGAAATGTAATGAAAATCTGCCGTGTTTGCATTAATCTCGGCCGGTGTATATGAACTTTCACAATAATATAGTATATTGTAGGAGTACTAGCAAGATGCCTGTGCGTTGCACGGAAGATCAAGATCTTGTGGGAGAAAAGGATGAACGAGGGAAGGCTTATCTGCAAATGCACATTCACACATTTCATATTTTTCTACATCTAGGGGAACCTATGAAAGGGTTAACGTAAATTGCCTCTCTCTCTCTCCTCCCCTGATTTTCATGGTGGTGGGCCCCTCCCTCCCCCCAATCTACAATCAACAGCTCACACGTTTCACATTATGTTAATTATGTAACTGGGACTACGTAGGTGTAGCATTACTCGTCCTGAAAAACCCAACTATGCCAACCTCCCAGCATATCGCGCGGGAAAAGACTCGGCCGCGCCATTTTAGTCGGGATTACTGGATTACTAGTAGTAGTATCGATGGATCGCGCGAAGCAACAAGTTTTTTTGAGGTATGAAGCACCTAGTTTAAAAGGAAAAAGGCGGTACACTCACATCACCCCTGTCGCGGTCGCATTGCACCCCACACACGTTGGGTCCTGCACACGGCTCATGCAAACAGAACGAGCTTCGGCTTGCCTCTTCACCGACACGTGGGACTACACTTGGAGAAACCGACCATGCGCCAAACTCCCCCCGCCCACCGTGCGAAAATCCTCCCCCCACCCAAAAATTCCCCCCAAATCCTAGATTCAACCGCCCTTCGGCCAACTAGCCAATAATATTCCCCAAACCCCCTCCCCCCATCCCCCTCCACTCCATTCATTCCGCCAAAGCCGCCCTCCCCGCCACGCCGATACGTCGGCGCCGCGGTTCGTTGAGGGGACGCACGGCGATCCTCTCGCTCCCACAGTACGCTCTCGTAGACTGCCGTCCTCTAGTCGCGCCGCCACCGCTGGTGATGTTCTTGTGGAGGCGCACGGCGGTCAGCACCGCCACTGCTGGCGACGTTTGTGTGGAGACGCACGGAGGTCATCTTCTCCCACGGTACGCGCCTTCTAGACTGAGGCCCCGTGCATGTCGGTGTAGCGTTGATTGTTAGCTGATAGACGCTGTTAATCTCACTGTTTGCCGAAGTAGTTTATAGTCAATATGCTCTTCTTAAGAAGCTTCCTTGCCCTGTTCTGCACTCAATCTGCTTAGCTGAGATGGCATGCCAAGGTCGATTAGTTGCTAAAATATCCTGCCATATATTTATTGTGACGTAGATTGCCATGGTCTAGTAGCCAATCTGTGAGGTGAAATAGCTCTACACCGTTTTATACTCGATCTTTGTTGCTGCGATGGCCTTCGATAGTTCGATGGCTGTGTGCTCGTCCTCATGGACTACTGAAATAGCCTGCCATAATTTAGCACTCAAATATGTTTGTTGAATTAGCTTTACATATATTTCGTTACTTAGATCTGCTCATCCAAATATCTTGCCATAGCTTTACACATCGACGTAGGTATTTTATTCTGGACTTCATAAAAAAGCATATATGTTTTTCCTGTAATATCTAGTAGAAGAACTAATTTGTATGTCTAACAGATGGACATGACTTGGATAACTTCTGCTTGAAGATTCTCCGCTGCATGAACTTTATCAGAGCTGAGTACAGCGGTCTGAAATCAGATGTGCTTTGCCCGTTTAGCAGTTGTATGAATTCAGTTACAAGACCCTAGTCAACTGTGCAAAATCATCTACACTTGTATGGGATGTCGGTCAGATATACTAGGTGGGTTCATCATGGTGAAGCTGTGAACGTCAATGTTATTGACTACGTGGAAGCAGCAGATCACCATCTTGATCTGCCTGATGCTCAGGTGGAAGAGGAGGAGGAGGAGGTGGTGGCAGAGCCAGTGAGTTTGACCAACATTGAAACAATGGTGGGCCCGCATGTTGGAACAATGCAACGTGGATATCAACCCAGGAAATAAGTTGTTAGTATTCTCAGCTATGGTCACCTTTCTTCAGGTGAAGACATCTGAGCGGATGACCAACAAATAATTCTATGCGATGTTGGATGCTTTCCGCAAAGCTTTCCCAGATGCGTCTGAGCTACCACACACCTACCGTAAAATGAAGAATTTCCTTTGTGCAGTTGGAATTGGATATGATATGATCCACATTTGTAAGAATAAGTGTGTTCTGTTCTGGAAGGATTATGCCAACTTAAGTGAATGCCTGAAATGCAAATCATCAAGATGGAAAGATGGCGATGCTGTGAAGAGTATTCCTCATAATGTTCTGAGACATTTTGCAATTACACCAAGATTGTAGAGGTTGTTTCATGATGCTGAAACAAGAGAGGATGTACTATGGCATTCTAGGAACCAGGAGTACAGAGATCAGAATGTAATGAGCCATCCATCACATGGTAGTGAGTGGAAAAGCTTCAATCAGAAGCACAAAAAGGTTGCTGCTGACCCGAGAAACATTAGACTTGGCTTAGCTTCAGATGGATTTAACCCATTTGGCCACCAGAGCGCCACATATAGCATGTGGCCAGTGCTTGTTATCCCTTACAACATGCCTCCAAATGTCTGCACCAAAGAATCAAACTACATGATGGCCTTGCTCATCCTCGGTCCAAAAAGTCCTCGAAAGGATTTTGATTTGTTCATGGAGCCTCTTGTGGAGGAACTTCAACAGCTATGGAGGGGTGTTCTCACTCGAGACCTATATAGGAGCCCACCAGCTGATTTCTTTCTATGCGCGGTTATAATTTGGTGCATCCATGATTATCCGACTTTGGGAACTATGTCAGGGCGAACGACACATGGTTACAATGCATGTGTTCGCTGTGACAAGAATCCGCTATCATACGCAATACTTAGCAAGATCTGTTACATTGGACACCACCGTTTCCTTGCCAAGGACAAGCTGCATCCTAGAAAATACCAAATATATGTGCTCAGTGCAAAGCATGAAAACCGTGATGCGCCAAAGAGGCTCACTGCCGATGAGTTTCAAGTGGAATTATAGAAGGTCAGACATATTACACCAGGAAACCATCCTGATAATGGTAGCGGGAAAAGGAAGCGTGGCAAGGCAGAAGAGAGATTATTGTTTACCCGCAGGTCCACTTTGTGGGACTTGGAGTATTGGAAAGATTTGGATATGCGGCATAATCTTGATGTGATGCACATCGAGAAAAATATATGTGACAATATTATCGACACACTTCTTAATATGGAAGTAAGATGAAAGATACCTTAAAATCTAGGATTGATTTGACACACCTAGGTATCAGACAGGATTGGCAGGTGCAAGATGAAGGTAAACCACGGGATATGGCACCAGCTGTGTACGTCTTGGACAAGGTAAAAAGAAAAGAATTCTGCAAGGTCCTGTCATGTGTGAGATTCCCACATGGATTTTCTTCCAACCCTGAAAGGAGAGTCAGTGCAGATGGAGACAAGGTACAAGGGTTGAAAACTCATGACTGCCACGTCCTACTTCAAAGGGTTTTACCTGTTATCCTTAGAGGATTGGGCCGCCCTGACTTGTATAGAGCGGTTGCAGAGTTGGGACAATTCTTCAGGGAACTCTGTAGTAGAAATATCAGGATAGATGCTTTGGAGCGTCTTAGAGACAAGATACCAACTATCCTATGCGACCATGAGAAGATATATCCTCCAGCCTTCTTTGATGTGGTGGTGCATTTGGCTATTCATCTACCTGATGAGGCACTACTTAGAGGTCCAGTAAAGTATGGCTGGATGTACCCTATGGAAAGGCGGCTAGGCACTTTTAAGGGCAATGTTAGGAACAGAGCTAGACCCAATGGTTCCATTGCAAAGGCCTACATTGCTACAGAAGCATTGCCATTCTGCTCAAAATACATTGAAACAGCTGATTAGCTTAGCAAAGACGTGGATGAAGACAATCCCGGGCTCAATGTTTTCGATTAGTCTATTCGAGTTACAGGGAAGAGTCGACAAGAGGACAAACCTAAAGATTTGGACAAAATGGTTTGCTATGTGTTGAATAACTGTCCTGAGATACTACCTTATATCAAGTAAGTGCTAAGTACTACAGCTTATGCATCGTAATCTACTAAACTTGCAGCACATTCTTATATATTTAGATGTTTGACACGATCACTATGTTGTGCAACATCTACAAAATGGAGTTACTACCGCAAAATCCAAGAAACATTGACAAACTGGTTATGGACGGATTTGCGAAATGGTTCAAGATCCATGTAAGCTTTTGAATTGCGTTGTCAGTTTTTTTAATATATTGAGTACATAAGATGATCTTCTTGTCTATTTTCTAACCATAGGTTAAGAAGATGCGGGAGGATGTGCAGGCAGTTGATGATGCCCTTTACTCACTAGCAATGGGTCCTGATACTCGGGTAAGACATTATGAATCTTGCATTGTTGGAGATGTGCGCTACAACACCCTTGCACGAGACGAAGGCAAGAAGACACAAAATAGTGCCATCATGAGCATGGACACGTATGACAAAGAGACAACTGAAATGTATGCTAACATAACAAACATTGTTCAGTTGTAGTATATCTCCAGTTTTGAGGATCATCGGTGTGTGGTTCTGTTGTGCTGTCGTTGGTATATCCTGTTTTGTAGGATCGCAAAACCCAGAGCTGATGATCATTTCAAATCCATCAATGTCAAGGCGGCGTACCAGACCAACGAGCCTTTTATTTTGGAAAATCAGGCAACACATATATTTTTCTTGGAAGACACATTTGCACGTAGCAATGATTAGAGAGTAGTGCAAAGGTTTGAGCAGAGGAATTCATTTAATGAAGTTGCACAACAAGATGATGCTTGCACTACTCCTGATGTACAAGATAACACAGATGTTCCTAATATCTTTGAGAACCATCACGTCAATGACGCTGGCGAAAATATTGCCTGTCGTGCCGTGGACATACAAGAGTTGATCAAGAAGAAGCCAACGTTCGAGGACGTTGGGGACGAATAAGAAGATGACACCATGGGGAATTACGATTCAGAATGATACACATATTGAAGATGTTGACGCTGCTGCTGCGGATGATGATTACATTGCTTTTGTCGTATTTGCCTGTCAAAAGACGTTTTTTATCTACTATGTGAAATTGTGTTTGCTATGAAAACTGAAACCTGATGAACATGTTGTTTAGTATTTTCCCGTGAGAACATCACTTGTTATGTATGCTGATTTGTGTTTGGTGATTGTATGATGACTAAAACATGATGACATTGTTGTTTAGTTGTACTCATATTTGGCTGTGAAACTTGAATTTGATGACATAGTTTGCTGTTGGACTGCAATTTGCTCGATGTCTTCGAATGAGAACAAAGCTGACCCAACATGTCCTCTGCTAATTTATTTATTTATTACCAAAAGGGCCTCTGCTATTTATTTATTTATGAGCAAAAGGGGATACCCCCTGATTTCCATTAATAGAAATCATTAGATGTTCACAACACTATGCCCAGCCTGCTACACAGGTTTCATTCATTACTAGTTTCAGCAAAGTGCTCATGTCATAGCCACTGAATACATCACGAGTGCTACATACACAGCAAATAAAGAGACAATCATCCTACAGAGCACATCGATTTTGCCCATTATCTTCACAAGCTCGTTCATCTCCTCATTGCTGTCAAGGTCGTTCAGCAGCTATTGCTTGGCCATGATCAGATGAACTGCATCTTTAACCTTCTTCTCTGCATATTCCACTTCTGCCATTCCTTCAGTTACTTGTCCAACACCCTAACCTGCTGGTATTGGGATTCCTCGGCTAACCAAATAATCAGCGTAGTTGCACTCCCCCACATCAGCAACTTCCCATAAATACAAATCACACGAATCTTCCCTTTTTTGCACGAATCAAATTGGGAGATCATCAACCAAAGTATTAAAAAAATCAACATCTGAAAGCAGCAGAACAACACTTAAACATATTATTACCCCATGATCTGGGCATTTGTAGAAGACTCGGCCAGGGTTGAGGATTGTGGTTGAGACGCGACGGATGACTTTGTGTGACTTGCAGCAGTGGCACCACACCAACAGCAGCGAGTTGCGATGAGCAACCGGCTGCGGTGCGCGTGCCGGCGGGGGTGTGATGAGACCCACAGGCGATGGTACGGGTGGCGACTTGGCGCATATTTGGTTGTTGCCTACTGAAGAGCAGGTGGACGAGCAGCCAGCAGACATGGTTGCTGCGGCCAGAGCTTCTGATGCTAGGTAGAGGAAGTAGAGAAGAGGGGAAGCAAACGTTGGATATGTCAGTTTCATTACTTGCAGAGTAGCATAGCACCATATATAGTAATAGTCTAGTTTTATATTCGAACCAGCTACAGGAGCACATCTCTCTTTTTTCTAAAACTCAGCAACGTCTCTTTACTGGTACAGTAGATTGTTCTGTACACCTTCTCAAGTCTTTGATTCCTCCACCTGACATCTGGGACCCACCGGATGGGCCTCTGTATTTCACGAAAAAAACGTGCCCCCGCTGACTGGTCGGACCCACCAGCTATCTTCGCACGCAAGGAAGTGCCTCCTTATTACGCAAAAAAAAATGAATACTCCCCCTTCCAGCTGGAACCCAACATCATGGGAGGCTGACTTGTGGGCCTACCAAGTTGACGGGGACAGACAACTTTGCCAACTTAGTCAATATGAACGATTCTAGCTCCAGTTACCGTACGATGTTCATCCAACGGCAGTAGTGCTTCTTCAACCTCTGGTCTTCTTGCTCCAGCCGCCCAAACCAGCGTCGGTCGTGCCGCATGCTCCTCAATCCCATGACCGGCTGTGATGCCGTGGAGGCCTCACCACCCCTACTACTCCCACCGCTGGCCAGGCCATCCCTCCACTTACCCACACCCCCTGTTATTCTGCGGCGACGGTAGCCTCACACCACAGCCGAACCAGGCAACCCTCGTACTCCTCTCCGCATGGGAATCCACTGCCGCATCTTCCCAGGTTCCGCGTCGCCCCCTTCCTAGGCCTCACCATCGCCCACTGCCTTGGTGCTCTCGGTGCGGCGTGGTCAATGTGGTCAACGACCGACTTCCATCAGAAGAGTACTGTACATAGGGATGACAATGGGTCGGGTTTGGGGCAGGTGGAACTGGTCCAAATCCAACCCATGACTCATCTTCCTACCCTCTGCCCATCCACCAAATTATCCATGGGCACAACTTGTGCCCATGCCCAAACCCACTGGACACCCACATACCCATGGAGCTCCATGGGCATAGAAAGGTCAGCATGAAGCCTTCCCAAAGATAAAATTAACTCATCATCATTCACTCACAAATGACAACATAAGACATGCATAAGTAGGCAACATGTAATACAATGAGTCCTTAAGTGTGACATACCAGAGGTTGATTCTGCGGCATATAGCTCATGGCACAAGTTGCATATTTCCTGCCATTTCCCATTGATTCGCTCTTTCTAATATCACTGGCATATGGCCCAACATGTCATACGGGTATCCGTTGGATATCCATGGAGCACAAACTATAACCATGCCCAACCCGGCTGTTCGTGGGTATCCATATCCACCGACCCATGGGTGAAAATGTGCTCCATACCCTTGCCCAACCGGGTCGGGTATCCATGGGTATTCAGATCCATGGATAAAATTGCCATCCCTAATTGTACGTGGAGAGGCTGACAGCTGGGTCCACGACCACAACCCAGTTTTTTTGTGATTTGCCAAGTAAGTCACTTTGTCAGGCCTGTTGGGCTGCAAATCTTTCAAGACGAGGAGAGCTTCATTCAGCTGGCCGAGAAAATGGCCTATCAGTAATGAGAAATGGGCTGTACATTTTTAAGACACATCAAACCGGCAATTAGTTTCAAATTTATTTCTTTTGTTTCGAGATTTTAAATTGCATTGATTTTTATGCGTGGACAATTTGTTGGATTTTATATTGATATACATTTATTTTAAAAATCGGTTTGAATGTGACTCGAAATTTCGGGATTAAAAACAGTTCGGACCGCACCGAAATATGCAAAATTTCGTATAATTTTTTAACCGTTGCCACAATATGGGCTGTAATGCTAACAAAAAGAATATGGGCTCCAAAAAAACCTTAAGAATTAGCAAATGGGCTGTAAATTATTAGAAATGATGGCAGATGGGATGTATGATGTTTTCCACAGATTTGAGGCTTTCCTAAAAAAAGGTTGACGGACAGGCAGTGACTGTTGCATGTCCATCCAACGGCCGTCATGCTTTTTCAATCTCTGCTCTTCCTGCTCCAGCCGCTCAAACAAGCGCCGATGGGACTGCGTGCTCTCTCCTCCCCGTGGCCGACTGTGCTGCCGCGCAGGCCTCACCACCCCACCGTACTCCCATCGCTGGCCTAGCCATCCCTCTACTCACCCACACCTGCGGTTATTCTCTGGCGACGGCAGACAAACCAGTAAACCCTCGTACAGTCGTAATCCCCTCCGCATGGGAAACAACTACCGAGTCTTCCTTGCTTCCGTGTCATTCCCTTCCTAGGCCTCGCCGTCGTCCACCGCCCTGGTGCTCTCGGCGCGGCCTGCTCAACGTGGTCAGTGACCGACATGCATCTGAAGTGGACTATACGTGGAGAGGCTGACAGCTGGGTCCACGGTCGCACGCAAGGAAATGCCTCCTTATTACGCGCAAAATAATGATTCCTCCACCTGACATCTGGGACCCAACGAAAGGGCATCTATATTTCACGAAAAAACGTTACCGCCGCTGACAGCTTGGACCCACCAACTGTATCTTCGCACGCAAGGAAGTGCCTCCTTATTATGCACAAAAAAAATGAATACCCCCTGCTAGCTGGGACCCAGTATAGTCGCAGGCTGACTTGTGGGCCTACTAAGTTGACGGGGATGTAGGGCTTTGTCAACTTAGTCAATATGCACGATTCTAGCTCTAGTGATCGTACGATGTCCATCCAACGGTCGTAGTGCTTCTTCAACCTCTGGTCTTTTTGCTCCAGCCGCCCAAACCGGCGCCGGTCTTGTCTTGTTCTCCTGCCTCCCGTGGCCGGCTGCGATGCAGCGGAGGCCTCACCGCCCCTACTACTCCCACTGCTGGACAGGCCATCCCTCTACTCACCCACACCCCCTGTTATTCTGCGGCGACGACAGCCTCACACCGCAGTGAACCAGTGAACCCTCGTACTCCTCTCTGCGTGGGCATCCACTGTCGCGTCTTCCCTGGCTCCTCGTTGTCCCCTTCCTAGGCCTCGCCATCATCCACTGCCCTGGTGCTCTCGGCGCGGCGTGGTCAACGTGGTCAAGGAACGACTTCCATCGGAATAGTATTGTACGTGGAGAGGCTGACAGCTGGGTCCACGACAGCCGCATGGAAGTGCCTCCTTATTACGCGAAAATAATTATTCCTCCACCTGACAGGACGGACCCACTGGACGGGCCACCATATTTGGCGAAAAAACGTTTCCCCCCTGACTGCTGGGACCCACCGGATGGGCCAACGTATTTCGCAAAAAAAAACATTCCCCCCGCTATCAGCTCGGACCCACCGGAGGTGCCTCCTTATTACACACAAAAAAAAGAATACTCTCCCTACTAGTTGGGACCCACCTTGGTGGGAGGCTGACTTGTGGGCCTACTAAGTTGACGGGGACGGAGTGCTTTGTGAACTTAGTCAATATGAACGATTCTAGTTCCAGTGACCGTACGATGTCCATCCAACGGCCGTTGTGCTTCTTCAACCTCTGGTCTTCTTGCTCCAGCCGCCCAAAGGAGCGCTGGTCGTGCCACATGCTCCTGCCTCCCGTGGTCGGCTGTGCTGCCGCGGAGGCCTCACTGCCCCTACTATTCCCACCATTGGCCAGGCCCTGCGGTGATGGCAGCCTCACACCGCAACTGAACAAGTGAACCCTCGTACTCCTCTCCAAGCGGGCTTCCACTGTCGCGTCTTCCCCAGCTCCACGTCGTCCCCTTCCTAGGCCTCGCCATTGTCCACCGCCTTGGTGCTCTCGGCGCGGCGTGGTCAATGTGGTCAAGGAACAGCTTCCATCAGACGTGGACTGTACGTGGAGAGGCTGACAGCTGGGTCCACGACCGTAGCAAGTAAGTGCCTCCTTATTACGCGCAAAATAATTATTCCTCCATCTGACAGGGGGGACCCACTGAACAGGCCACCGTATTTCGCAAAAAAACGTTTCCCCCTGACTGGTGGGACCCACCAGCTACAACTTCGCACGCAAGGAAGTGCGTTCGGGCAAATAAAAATGATTCGCCCCCTGACTGCTGGGACCCACCAGCTACATCTTCGCACGCAAGGAAGTGCTTGACAGTCGGGACCCACCTGGTCGAAGCGTATGTAGCGTTGTCATTCTGGTCGTGAACGTGTACGTACATACTGGTCGATGTAGAGGCGTGCACGTGTCGTAGTAGAGGCACACACGTAGCATGTACACGTACATACAGTGGCCAGTGTGCAAGAAAGAAAATACGACCACGTACGTACATACGGGCAGGGTCTCGAATGCCTACTCGTGCATACGTATAGCCAGGGCTCGTGTACATGGCTAGGTCGGAACGGAGAAACAACGTCGTCGTCATGTTCATGGGGAGCCAACCGGCTGGGTCGGAACGAAATGCGTCGTCGTGTTCATCTGGAGGGCTTGGATGGAACAGTTGATGGAAACGAGGCCTGGCGTACTGCAAAACGGAGGAAACTGTCTTGTGTTCGACCGGCCACGTTTGAAATGGGATCCTCTTCATCAGGAGGGGTCTGGCGTACCGCAAAACGGAGGAAACAGACGTCCTACGGTCGAAACGGGGGTCCTGTTGATCGGGAGGGGTGTGGCGTACCGCAAAACGGGACTCCATGGGATACTGTTCATCTCCACCGTCGACCCCTCCAGCCTCCACGGGCTACTGTTCGTCCACCGTCAACCTCCGCCAGCCTCCACCTACGACTGTTCATCCAGAGGCTTCTGTTCATCCAGCCTCCACCGTGCGCTACTCCACCGGCTACTGTTCAACCAGCCCTCTCCACGAGCTCCTGTTCAACCACCCCTCCACGGGCTACTGTTCATCCAGCCCTCCACCGTCTACTATTCATCCTGCCCTCCACGGGGTCCTGTTCATCCAGCCCCAATCGGCTCGATCGATCGGGGTACTGTTCATCCAGAGGCAACACCACGGGGGCCTGTTCATCCACCCCCACTAGGAACTATTCACCCCCCCGCAACACTCACTGTTCATCCAGAGGCAGCATCGATCGACTTCATTTAGCAGTAGTAGCGAAGGAATCACTTGCTCGGGTTCAGTAACGTGTAGCCTGCAGTGCAATCACTCAGGTTCAGTTAGAGCCCAACGCTCGGGTTCAGTTAGAGCCCAACGCCTCGCACACACGCACGTACGTACGAGAGAAACACGCATCGCTCGGCCCCCGACCACCCACCGTAACCGCAGACTCCCCGATATTTTCCGCGCCCTCGCTTCTACCACGGTTTTTTCCATCATGGACGGCCCAAAGAATGTCATGCAGCTGCGTCTCCGGCCCGCCCAGGACGAAAAGCCCATTTTTTGTCATGATTTTTTGTCATAGAAGTAGGACCCCACCACATCTATGATGATACCGGGTTTTTCACAATTATCGTCATAGATGTGTCATCAGTATGACAGAAAATTTTTTGTTCGGCCCAAAATGTCACGGATGTGTCTTTTTTTGTAGTGTCCACTGCCACTCAACCCGACAAATCCCTGTGTTCGCATGACCCGGGCCCAGTACTACCACATGTGCAAGCGGCACTACCGCTTAAGCGGTACTCCCGCCCGATGCCCGGCACTACCGCCCTGCCTGTGCGCAAAGAACAGGTCTAGGGCCCATGTATCCCCCTTTCACTTACCATTTCATGGATTTTAGAATATATATACTCCCCCACCTCATCCTAGCGAGGGTTAGCATTGGTTTAGCTCATTTTAGAGATAGAGCATTGCTCATCCACATCGGATCTACTCCACGAGAGAGACCGCAGCCTCTACGGAGAAGATCCTTTTGGATTCAAGACCTCCTTGCGGAGAAGAACATAGAGACCTCCTCACAGAGAAGACCAGTTACCTTTGTATCGTCCGTTGTTGACTTTGGTCTTGTATCTCCCTTTGTGTTCATGGATCTAGCGCATGTGTGATCATACTTGTTGGTTTGAGTGTTCTCTTGTGTTCCCCTTGTGATTTTCCCCTCGTTTCCCTCCTCGTGTTCTTCGTGTTCATCACGGGATCTGCTCCTTTCGTGAAATATTGGCCGATTAGGGTTCTCACCCTACATCATCTTGGTATCATGAGCCATGTTTATCACGATTTCGGAGCCCCCCTCGTTGTGTTGCTAGCCTAGTTTTTGTTGATTTTGTCCCTAATTCGAAAATTCCCCACAAAAATAGCCCCAATTATTTTTTGTGATTTGTTGGTGTGTTGAAATTTTGTTGGATTTGATCCGTGGATTTGCCTTGTTACTAGTGGATCAAGCATCTCCCCAATTTTCTCCACTTTCCATCCACGTAATCGCTCGAATTTTGACCTCGAAATCATCCTTTTCTGTCCCAAAACCTACCCCAATCCAGATTTTGGGATTTTTCCAACATCAGCGGTACTACGGCCCCACCGAGCCGCACTACCGCTTAAGTACCACAAACAGTACTACTGCACATCTGAGCGGTACTACCGTCCCGCCCAATTTCAGTCTTTGCCTAGACCATCCACCAATTCCACATCGCCATGTTCGTTATGTCAACTCCATCTCCATCTACCAAGCAGTCTACAAGAAACATCGACAAGTCGAGTTCCAAGAAAGCTTCGTCAACTCCAAGTCATCCTCCTACTACAAGCAACTTCAAGCCGAGAGCTTCATCATCATCCACTCCAACCGATGAAACCATCAAGACGAGTTCCTTCAAATTCTTCACATGCGGAGGCCTAGGCCACAAGTCCTATGAGTGCACCAACAAGCAGACCATGATCCTCAACGACGACGGAACCTACGACTTGATCAGTGAAGGAGAAATGGACACTCTTGAGAAAGTCGCCATGCACCGACAAGTGAACGATGAAGAGGAACAAGTCTTTTGCGATGAAGATTCAAGTCCCGCTCTTGTTGTCTCCAAGGTCTTGACTCTCCAACATCACCAAGAAGAAGACCAACGATGCCACATCTTTCTTACCAAGGCCGACATTAATGGATGATCCGTCAAGGTCATCATCGATGGATGGAGTTCAATCCGGCCAAGGACAAGACCCTGCGACACTTCTTCGAAACTACGCATGAGGAGATCTGGAAGGTGCTCTTCAAGGCCAACGAGACGTGGCCGGAGACAACCGAGGACTGCGGACACGATCTGGTCCATCCCGCAAGTTCAGTAAGTATTCCATTGTAAGTGCATCTAGTGCCCCTTAGTAAGTTCAACCGAGGACTAATGCGTTTGTGAGTACACACAGGTCTATAAGTCTATGAGGAGCTTGATATTTACAGAGAAAGTCGACCCCTAAAAATGAAGTTCTTCGACTGAAGACTTTAAAACTCTGAAGACTTTCTGAAGACTTTGAAAGTGAAGAAACTAGTGTGACCTTGAAGACTTGGTATTCATTCGAGGAACATGAAGCGTGAAGACTTTTGTTTTCGTAGTTTCATTTTCTCTTTCTTGAGTCATAGGAAACACCGTACTGTTAAAGGGGGTCGAGGAAATACTAAGGAAAAATTTCCATGTGATGCTCAACTCAAAATCCTACACCTACCAATCCCTTCGAGTGAAGCCATTGGAAATCTCATACAGTCCAGTCATATTCTTCAATGACAGAGACGAAGTTCTTCTGGTCTCTGAGGAATTTGTTTTGACTAAGGAGTTAGGAATTTGCCAGTGCGGATTTCCTAGACAGTGAGGAACATGATAGCCCTGAGGATTTTGCTACTCAAAATTCCGACCGTTGTTGTACTATGTGCCAGCTGTCCCAAAATATCTATCCACCTAACGGTCATATCATTGAAGGGCATTTACGTCTTATCATGTCGGGCTGCTCCCTAGGCTATAAATAGCCACCCCCTACAACCACTAGCAGGTTGGCTACTCCGAGAGAAACTGACACTTGTCATTTGAGAGCAACCCATCCTCTGAGGACTTTGAGCGAAAATCATCGAGTGAGGAAAACCCCAAAACCCAAACACCTACAAACCCCAAGTGATTGAGCATCACTAAAGAGATTGATCCTGCGTGGATCCGACGCTTGTTACCTTTGAAAACTGTGATTCCTCCAGATGGTTAGGCGTCATGGTCTAGAGCATCCAAGAGGAATTGTGGATCACCGAGTGACCAAGTTTGTGAAGGTTCGGAAGTCACCTGAAGACTTACCACGAGTGATTGGACGAGGTCTGTGTGACCTTAGTTCAAGGAGAATACGGTGAGGACTGGGTGTCCTGAGTTGCGTGTTCAGGACTTGGTGTTCGGGACTGTGTGTCCTCGAGTTTAAATACTCAGCCGCTCCAACCAGACGTACAACTGAGACAGCAGTTGGAACTGGTCTACCAAATCATTGTCTTCACCAAGCTTACTGGTTCTATTCCCTCAACTCATTCATTTCCTCATAACTGTGTTGTGTGTTTGTTCATATCTGTATTTGAAGACTTTGGCTGAAGACTTTCTCAATTTCCTTAGTTCAATTTCTTTAGTCTGTTTGTCTTCATCCTGTGTTATCCTGTGCTTATGCTTCCTGTACTCTATGTATGTCTTCATTTCATCATGATGACCATGCTTGTATTCTGTTATGTTTACTTTTGAGTACTTATTCCGCTGCTAGTAGTTCTTCGCTAAGCAATTTCCTCACCGGCAAATTCCTCAGTGAAGAATTTCATAAAAATCGCCTATTCACCCCCCCTCTAGTCGATATAACACACTTTCAATTGGTATCAGAGAAAGGTACTCCCTTGTTCTGTGTGATTTTGGTTTAACCGCCTGGAGTTTTAGTTATGTGAACCGCAGGTATGATCAAGGTCTCTGCTGGGTGTCCTACCTTCGATGGGACGGACTACCCCTACTGGAAGAATAAGATGCGAATGCATCTTGAGGCAATTGATAATGATCTCTGGTATGTTGTGGAAAATGGTGTTCCCTCAGTCACACCTTCTCTGAATGCTGCTGATGTGAAGAGATTCAAGAAACTCGACTCTCAAGCGAAGAATATCATATATGGCCATTTGAGCAAACGACAGTATGGCAGAGTGAGTGCTTTGGAGACAGCGAAGCTTATCTGGGACAGGTTGTCCAAAGTGAATGAAGGAGTCTCAATACAGCGTGACTCTCGAGTTAATGTTCTTTGCAATCTCTTTAACCGCTTCAAAAGACTCGATAATGAAAATGTTCAACAAACCTTTGATCGCCTCACTGACAACTCAAATGAGCTTCAAGCACTTGGTGCCACTGACATCACCAACCATGAGGTGGTGAAGAAATTGCTGAGATCGCTTGATTCCTAATTTGACACTCTGGCATTGATGATACAAGAACGTGCTGATTACAAGTCACTTGATCCTGCTGATATTCTTGAGAGGCTAAATACTCATGAGTTCCAACTTGCTGAAAAAAGAGATCTCTATGGTTCGAACTATGGTAGATCACGCGCATTGAAAGCCAAGGCGGTATCCGAGTCCGAAGATGAAGACTCTCGTAGCAGCCTTGGTGATCCAGAAGAACTAAGCCATGATCTGGCTCTGCTCGCGAAGAAGTTCCAAAAGTTCTCAAGACGTGGTCGCCTTGGAAGACCCTCAAGGAGCAATGATTCCTCATCCAGTGACTACAAGAGGAGGCTCTATCACAAATGCAAGAAACCTGGACATTACATTCAAGATTGTCCTCAGTGGGAAAAGAAATCAAAGAAGAAGAAATACAAGGATTACAGTTCTAATGATGCGAAGAAAAAGAAGAAATCCACACAATCTTCATCATCAAAATCCTCGAAGTCTTCATATCACAAGAAGAGCAGCTCCAAGAAGGCTAGGGCATTCATTGGCAAGGAAATGGACTTTGAGGCTGAATCTGAAGAAAATTAGGAAGAGGAGTCATCTGAGGAGTCCGAATCCGGAGTGGTGATCCTAGCTCTCGCCACTGCATTCGTCAGCAAGTCTATCTTCAACATTGAAGAAAATGACCTCACCAACAAGGCTGATGAAGGCGATGATGACTACGCTCCCACCTATTGCTTCATGGCAAAGGGTGCCAAGGTACTCAAATATACCTCCTCTGAATCAAGTGAGAATGAATCTGATGAAAACCTTAAGCCTAGCTATTCTAAACTTGCTAAGATTGCTGTAAAATAACAAAGGGATCTTGAAAAGGTTCAAAACATGCTAGACAAAACTGATGATATGTTGGGTGAAGAAATGGATCGCACTAAAGCCTTTACTAAAAATCTTCAGAGACTTCAGACTAGGTTTTACAATCATCAAGGTCATGATAACACTCTCTTATCCGATCATGAGAAGCTTTCTTATGAATTTCTTCAAAGAAAGCAAGACCTTGAGAAGCTAAGAGTGAGTTATGAAGATCTTCAGAAGGAGCGCGATTCATTACTTGCTCAACAAATCAGCGCTTCTCAGGAATAATTTGTTCCTCCTTGTTTGAAATGCATTGAACATGAATCTGCTAATTCTTCACCTGAATGTTCAAATGCTACTAATGTTTCAAATTCTTCACATGCCTCTGCTATCACTAATTCCTCATCTGAGGACATTGCTAGTATCACTGATGATGCAGGGTTGAAGGAATTGTACATGACAGGCATGTACAAAAGCCTCAAAGGGCATCAGACTCTTTGTGATGTGCTTAAAAAGCAGATCCTCAACAGGAACCCTAGGAAAGAGGGTATTGCTTTTGAGAGGAAACTCAATGCTGATGGTACATATTGGAAGCCTGAGCAGTGCCCCAAAACTACATGGGTTGCTGCAAAGGGACCTCCAGTTTATCCATCTAACCTATCTGGATATGCATGCGAATCTCCTCATTCTGATGATGAGTCATTTGATCCAACTACAAACTGTTCAAAAATCAGAATGGTGAAGTATTTGCTAGATATCTTGGCACTAACTGCAGGAACAGTCCCCCTATGAAGAAAATCTGGGTTCGCAAAAGATGCCTTGAAAATCTTCAAGTGAATGTCATCATGACGCCACCTGTGAAGAATAGGAACCCCAGATCAAATTCTTCATATGGACCAAATTCTTCATATGGATCCAAGTCCTCATACGGATCAAACTCCTCACATGGATCAAATTCCTCAAAAGGATCAAAGTCCTCATATGAACATCATCGTGCTAACCCGTCTGTTTCGCAGGGAAGATCTAAGGATTATGGATATGTGCATTATTCTTCAAATTATTATGTCCATAAGTCCTCGAAGAATTTCTCTTCTTACTCTTATGCTTATTCTAACCCCTCTTATGTGAAACAAAATGGACTGGCTTCTATGCCATCCTTCTTGTATGGAGCTCGCAGAATGATGAACTCTTTGCCACCCCTTCAGATGTGGGTGGTGAAGAAAAAGAACTAATCTCTTCTGTAGGGTCAGGTCTCCAGACATACGTAATCGTCTGAAGAATCTGCTGGAGACCTGAGCATGCCTGATAGGACGCAAGCTAATCATGAAGAAATGAACTTCCATTTCTCACGTCCTCATATTGCTTTATCTGTTCTCTTGATTGATGAAATTGATCTGATGAATTGATGTCATATTCTTCACTGATGAAGTATATGAGTTTGTAAGCTTCACTAATTCATCTGCAGGATGATCAACCCAAAGCCACTGAGTGGGTCCTCGATAGTGGATGTACAAATCACATGACTGGTGACAAGAATCTATTGATGGATGCTCCATTATCTCCATCGCATCTGAAGCATATCATCTTTGCTGACAAAGGCAAAAGTCAGGTATTTGGTCTAGGTAAGGTTGCGATCACAAAGGATCAACACATGGACAAAGTCATGCTTGTTGAGTCCCTAGGATACAACCTTATGTTTGTCTCAATGCTTTGTGATCTTGATATGGTTGTTGTCTTTGGCAAGTACCATTGTGTTGTGGTTATGTGTCAGGACCCCGACTCAATGCCACATAGGTCTAGCATGTAACACCTCATATCACTTTGCGGCCTCACGCACGGTATTCCCACGGGTGTCGCCTTACCTTTGCCCGGGACCGTTTGCGCCTTTTGGCACACGTATATGACAGTGTCGCTAGCACCCATATGATAAGGAGCCCGGGCTGACATGGCTAGTCGTAAATCCAAAGTGGCACAGACTTACAGGGACAGGCATCCATGACCCAGCATCGAACGTGTCGGTCATCAGCGAGTGAATCCAGGCTGTAGCACTGGGCTAGCAGGACTCCGGTGAACCGGGCTGTAGCGGGCTAACAGGACTCCAGTATTCATCGCGTGACATTTCCCCGAAGGGACAGACACAGGAACGAAGAAGGACACATGCCGGCCAGCCTAAGTGTCCCGGAGCAGTAGCAAGCTACCATGGCTCGGTGGAAACACTAGGAGACATTTCCCGGTAAGAGAGGCTACCAAGGATAAACAACTAGGTTGTCAGATCCCACACATACCAAGCATTTCAATAACATACACACAATATGCTCGATATGTGCAAATACAACATGGCATCACAACATGACTCTATGACTCAAGTAATTTATTCATTAGGCTCCGAGGAGCGAGATATTACAAACATGGGTCTTATGACCCAACAATCAGAGCATACAAGTCAAAGCACATGCGGAAGCTTAACATGTCTGAGTACAGACATCTATAAATGAAAAAGGCTGAGAAGCCTGACTATCTACCAGATCCTGCCGAGGGCACAAGATCGTAGCTGAGGTAACAAGCTAAACGTCGAAGTCCACGTGGAACTACTAGTGAGACTGAAGTCTCTCTGTAAAAACATAAAATAGGCAAACGTGAGTACAAATGTACCCAGCAAGACTTACATCAGAACTAACTACATATGCATCATTATCAACAAAGGGATGGTGGGGTCTAACTGCAGCAAGCCAGCTTTGACTCGGTGGCTATCCTGAACTACGACTGCAAGTAACTCTTTTGAGGTGGCGCACACGAGTCCACATATTCACCATATCAATACACCACTATGGAACCGCTCCCGTCTCCCTACGAGAACGCCATCCATAGCACTCACGCTTATCTTGCGTATTTTAGAGTATCCACTTTCAATTGTCTATGAACTGATATAAGCAACCCAGAAGTCCTTTTCCGCGGACACGGCTATTCGAATAGATGATGTTAACCCTGCAGGGGTGTACTTCTTCACACACGCTCTCACCACTTACTGCCGTTTACACGACATGTACTCGGCAACCTTCAAGCGGAAGCCCAACGTGGGTGTCGGCCACGGCCTGCCTAAACACTCAAGTCTCTAGTCCAGGTTTATCGCCTATTCGGGTTCCATCCATGAGGAGATCCGGCCGGAGTTTCGCTCACAGCCCCAAATGATGTGAACAGGGTTCCGTGACACCAAACGGGCGCTCGGTTTACCCGGCCACGTGCCTACCGCATCACAGCCCACCCCTACGGTCAGCGCTGCGCACGGCCTCCAGCATACTACAAACACCAGAAACTACTTGCAACTCCTGGACAGAGGACAAGGGTGATCAAGAAGCCGAGAGGGTCCATTGGTTTCGGGCCCAATGCGTGGTAGTAGCTGAATCATGGATCACAAACACAGAACTCAGTTCCTGAGGACGGCTGCAATGAGACAACCCACCATGTACTCCTACATGGCCTCTCACCGCTACCTTTACCAAATCGTGTTCACACACTTAGCTCACACACAGTAGGACATGTTCACACGCCTCTGATTCATCCCCGATGAATCAGACCTGACTCAACTCTAAGCAGTAGCAGGCATGACAAACAAACATGAATGACTAGGCACAACAGGGCTCAAACAACTCCTACTCATACTAGTGGGTTTCATCTATTTACTGTGGCAATGACAGGTCATGCAGAGGATAAAGGGGTTCAGCTACCGCAGCAGGTAACAGTTGAATCGTTGTTGTCCTAATGCAGTAATAGAGAGCAGGAGCGAGAGAGTAGGATTGTATCGGAATGAACAAGGGGGTTTTTCTTGCCTGGCACTTCTGAAGATAATATAGTTCTTCATCGGTGTCATCGATCTCGTCGTCGGAGTCACGTCTATCGAGAGGGGACAAACACCGGCAAACAAGAAAGAACACAATCAATGCAATGCACAATATGATGCATGCTATGACATGGCAATATGAATGTGTTTTGGGCTAATGCACCTAGCTATGATTTAAATGAAGTTGGTTTGAATACAAGATTCAAATTCAAACTCCATATGTGATTATTCAAATGCCATTTAATTGATTTGTGCTAAACAGCAGCTATAAGTTGTTCTAACATGCATGAAAATGGTACAGATGGATTCCTTGAATTTTTCTGATAATTTTTCATATATAATTTATTTAATTTGGAGTTACGGTTAATTTTCTATGATTTATAGAAGTTTTAGCTATTTTCTGAAATTATTGAATCATTTAAGATTATTTAAATTCCAGGAAGGAATTATTGCGTCATCATGACCTCATAGTGACGTCAGCAGGTCAACGGGCGCCGTCCAGGTCAAACTGACCTGTGGGACCCATATGTCAGCGTCACAGGTTAAACAGGGGGGTTTAGTTTAGTTTAATTAAAGATTAGGGCACTAGGGCCCACATGTCAGTGTCAGCAGGGGGGTAATTAAATTAAAATAAACTAAACTAATTAACAGGGGGGCTGGCCCCACCTGTCATCGACCCAGGGGGGGTCAAACCCCTGGTCAGCAGGGCCTAACCTGCCGGCGGCTTGACGCCGGCGAGGCCGAGACGGCGGAGGCCTTCGGATTTCTTGCTCCGGCAGCCAAACGGGCGGATGAGGGCGTCTACGTGGAGCTGGGACTCGCCCGCATCCATCTGTGCAAACGGCAGGGGCTGAGGTGGCCCGAGCTCACCGGAGGCAAGCTCGCGGCGGTGGCCGGAGTTCGGGCGAGGTCGGGGTTGGCGTTAGGGGGCACGGGAGGGGAAGCTGGTGTGTGAGTTAGGTTCCTGGTGAGGTGTGGAGCACGTTGCCGTGCTCGGTAGCTAGCTCCGGTGGCTCTGGCCTTGTCCGCGTCATCGCCGGCGGTGAGGAGCTCACGGCCCCGGTGAAAAGGGCGGCTAGCGTGCGGGAACGAGCGCGGGGAGGAGGGGAAATGGAAGAGGAGCTCACAGCGGATCCGGTAGAGGCAACGGCAAGGCTGGGGAGGGGCTGGAGCTCGCGAATCCTCGGAAGTTCGCCGGCGGCCGAAGGTTGGGGACGAGCTCCGGGAAGACGCTACAGGGCTCCCGCGGTCGAATGGGTTGGTGTAGAAGACGCAGAAGGCGATGGCGGTTCCTCTGAACTCATCGGAGAGGCACGGGGTGGACGGTGGCCGCGGTGATGCTCGTCGGCGGCGACGGGTGTGTTCGGTGGCTGCGCGCGAGAGAGCCAGAGGAAGAGAGGAGCTCGGGGAGAGAGTGAGAGGCCTGGGGGGGTGCGTGGCGTCGCGGACGGGGTCCAGGGCGACGAGAGGAAGCAGGAGGTGGCCAGGGGGAAGCAGGAGGTGGCCGAGGCCTCTCGGGCGCACGTCACGCCTCGCCTCTGTTCGTCCTCCTGGCAAAGGAGGAAGATGACAAGGGGGGGAAGGAGGTGGGCTGGGCCGGCCAGATGGGCTGGCCAGCTGGGCCGGCTACAGGTAAGTGGCCCAGGTAGGCTTCTGTTCTTTTTATTTTTTTCTTCTATTTTGTTTTATTTAATTTATTTTGCCACTGTTTTGAATTTAAAATAATTCAAACAATGCCAAAAACTCCTCTGAATATTTTATATTGCTAAATGGACTTTTCCAAAAGCTTATAAAATATATCAGGGTTATTTGAAATTATATTCTAATTATATGAATATAATTCAAATTCAAATAGCTAATGAATTAAATCCAAAGTCCCAAAAATAATTCCTTAAAAATGTTCAATATTTTGGTTAGGACCAGAACCCTTACCAAAAATTATCAAACATTTAAGAAGAGCATTTTGGAGCAATGAATGAGATTTCTAGGGTTTTTGCCCCTCTTTTATTTAAGTTTTTGAGGCTTCCAAAATTCCCTCAGTTCAAATTTTCAGAATTTAAACATGATGCACACATGAGCTAGCCTAGAGCACTACCAGCAGCTAGGGATGTGACAACTCACCCCCACTAAACAAGAATCTCGTCTCGAGATTCAAGCGTAGGGTAGGATGAAGGGAAAACGCAAACTAGTACAATCTTCACGATCCAGGTTGCACTTCAAATGAACGTTGATTTGAACACCATCTTTGTCTTGTCGTCTTGCTCTGAGAACTCCAACTAACATGACAACGAGAGGAAAGGAAAGACCCTAAAAGAATCGTTCTTCTCGAAGGTCGAACAGCTCAGGATTAATCCACGGAATGAGACATAACAACATCTCTCGAGCTGAGACATGAAGCACACCTCTAGAGGGATGGAGTGGAACAGATGACGAGGGTTCACTAGGTAGACAACAATTCCACACCTAAGAAGGTGGTAAACGATTGCCAACGTAGCGAGGAGTTGAGTTGCCATGATACCATAACGATGCACCTTAGGGACGGTGACTCGTAGAAATATCTCCTTAAGTGGCAAAAAGAATTACCTTTGATTCAAAGATCAATGAAACTCTTTAGGCCAGCCTAAGGCAATTCTCGAGCGATCGTTTGTAGGGGGTCGGTAGAATGGCATACCCGGACTTGGATGATGTGGATTACCTTGTTGAAGACAACGTAATGGATGAATTTGCTTATCACCGGAAATGGAAGAGACCCATGGTAGAATGGCACATTGGCGGTGCAAGCTGGGAACAAAATGCAAATGCTGGGAATGATTCTGGTAACTGGGGAAGAACCCAACAATAGAGAGTGAATTCACTGTTTGAGAAGGTCATAGCATTCCGAGGGAACTGAGAGCATCCCAATTTGTGCCGATGATAACTCGTAGCGCTTGTGCGTGCTCTCAAGAACTTGAGCATTTCCATAATCATCAAGGTTTTACCAACATCCGTGTCAAGGGTCCGGCAACACAACTTGCTACCATGATGAATGATGATGGAGGATGCAGATGCAAAGAAAGATAACACCTTCTCAGATTTCATCTTAGCGAGGCCAAGGAAACAAAATCTGGATGATCGACCGAGAGACATTTAGCACTCCGCTTCTAATGTTCTCCTTGATGTGCTAGTGTAACCCATTCATAGAAATGGTCTGGTATCTAGGACATCAAGTAAAAGGTCGGACTTCGGGATCTCAAAATCCATAGGGGCAACTAGGGAGTAAATCCTACGAAATCCCTATGGGGAGGTGGCCAACTTCCTCAATCAAGATATTATAATAACATGTCTTCCGGCTGGGTGTGTTGGCCACGACATCCACTTTACCGGTTATCGAGGGACCAATATTATAGTTCTTGGAGAATGTTCCAACCATCATATCTGACTGAGATTCAGATCTGGTTGGTGTCAGGATATTCCAGACTCATCGAGTCTAGGAAGAAAAACGGAAGTTTGCAACACAAATCGACGAGATGACGTTGCGAGATTCTCGGGGAATGAACTACGATAGTAAGCTCCAAAACATGAGCTGGTTCTGCTACAAACATGTGAACACGTTGTCCCAGACAAGCATGACCACGTGGTAGTCTTACAATAAAACACTACCGAGTTCTGGTTGGGAACCATCACCGTGGATAACGAAGTCCTTGCATAAGTCATATGATTAGCCCTTATGAAGGAACTTCTTCTCCTTGAACAAATCAATCAGTGGCTTGGTGTGCTCGGGACACATATGGAATGAAGGTTGCAAGTCTCCAGACCACAGAATACTTCGCACGTATGCATGACTGATTTGGGATGATTCCAAAGGAACAACATTGACTTTCTCGAATCCACGGCGGCAACTTGCATCAAATGCACATGAACTAGAGGAAGTCACTTCTTACATCCGAACATATGCTTCATGAGCTAGCATGAACAAATGCTTTCAAAAGTTTCCAACACTAGCTTAATGTTCAACAAAATCATGGAGGAGATAAGGATGTTGTCAATGGGCTCAACAACAATTCATCTGGGTTTCCCTTTAAAAGGAATTCCATAGTTAAGTGAACACGGTGATAGCACTGGTCAGACCCGAAAGATATAATGGTGTATGCTCGAGGGATCAACCACGAGTAAGACAACATTACGAATATCATTGGTTCTGGTTTGACTTGACGATGGCCCACACTCAAATCAAAGGATTGATAAGACAATAGGTCCAGCAACTGATCACAGGGACCAATCGATGAAGATATCATCTTTCTTCAACACACACTACACAAGATTATCCCTTTGGAACGAACTAAGTCAGGCAAGCTTTTATCCTCCAACTCTCCAAGTTGTTGTCTAGCTTAACCAACTAGCTCAGGGATATCTAACACCGATTCTTGGAGAGAAGGTGGTTCACAAGAAACCAACTTGATCTCGAGCTCAACATAACGGTCAGGTGACGACCTGGTGATACTTCTGAGAAGATATTCAGAAAATCATGAACCACCCGTATGTTACTAAGCTCGAGAACAATCTCGCTTTTGAGGGCAAGACGATATGATCAAATGAGTGAGGACTTGACAAGATCCTAACTCATCAATCGAAGGGTGCACCGAAATAAGGACTAGGTAGCACGATCAGTCTTAGAAGGATGATTCAAAAACCAACACGCTAAGAATGAAATTATTATCCTTTAGCTACCAAGCAACGAGGTTGCTGGGAGTATTGATTTCACACACCATGATTCACTTGTCGGCACTCCGGCTGCAACAACACGGAACCGAGGAATGAAAAAGGATGGCGAGAAGTATCACTATGTCAAGAATTCACAAGAGCCGGTGCAATCCTCATGAAAATCCTGACATAAAGACGGTAATACTTCAGGGTAGAACAGAATCAAAAGCTGGGCTGGCATTTTGATCTGCGGAGCACAATTGCTTTAACCCAATCCTAGATATGGATGAGGTACTGGAGTTTGTTTCTCCAAGTCATTCAGGACAGAATGGCTTGGCGGACCACAAGAGTAATAGGCATCGATAAACGAACGCACGCATACTCTTGACTATCAATTGATAGACGAAGGTCAGTAGACAACTAAAGAGGGACAACTCAAAGGAACATATAACTTTCTGAGTTGTGGATACATGGGTTGGTATGCCGAATAAAGTTCAACATAATTCTTCCGGATAACCCATGCAGAAAGGTAGAACTGGCAGAGCCACAATATATAATGGAGAACTCATCAAGAATAATCCTGTTGTGATATTTCAGTTCAACGAGGAACTTCGGCCATAAGTACTTCATGGTATTTGGAAGAAGGATGTACCACGAACCTCGAGGACTATCGCAAAGGTTACTAATATCCTAAAGGAACTAGCAAACCCTATCAACATGAAGTAAGTAGAGTGAATCTCGGGTTCAAAACCCAAGGAGTAGAATACCTACTACTAAGTAGCATCACGGGATGCTTTCGAGAATGATGGCCAGAATCATCACACTGGGAACACAAATCATGGCTAAATTACTAGATGATCCCCTAAGACACCTAGGGTCATAATAATATCTCCATCATAAGTGCCAAGGGAATAGAATACCTCAACTCAACAATTAGTGTGATTGAGCTGGCATAAAGGAACACCGAAATCAGAGGGAAAGGATTTTGCAAATGCATCAGATTATTTAGAAACCTGGGATGACTCGGACAGCATAACGGCTGTAAATGCTCAGAAAGATTTGAGACATTCACAAAAATGGTGGCATAACCACTCAGAAGCACAATATCAAGGTTTCGAGATCAACAGTTAACGTACGGAAGTAGTAGAAACTGAACTCAAGCTTAAATCCAACAATCTATAAGTCTACGGATTAGTAACACGTGATCCTGATAGAAAGAAGAGAAAGCCTAGTTCTTAATCCCCGTAGAGGAGAAGATGATGACTCAGATCAGAAGGCCATGAGGTATAAGGAGTAAAAAGAGCCTTACGTTCCATCCCACAATCAATTCCCTTATATAACTAAAGAATTTCTAGACTCAACTTCGACCAGTTTGGCTTGGTAACCTACAGGCATTCAAGCTCTGATACCAACGCTGTCAGGACCCCGACTCAATGCCACATAGGTCTAGCATGTAACACCTCATATCACTTTGCGGCCTCACGCACGGTATTCCCACGGGTGTCGCCTTACCTTTGCCCGGGACCGTTTGCGCCTTTTGGCACACGTATATGACAGTGTCGCTAGCACCCATATGATAAGGAGCCCGGGTTGACATGGCTAGTCGTAAATCCAAAGTGGCACAGACTTACAGGGACAGGCATCCATGACCCAGCATCGAACGTGTCGGTCATCAGCGAGTGAATCTAGGCTGTAGCACTGGGCTAGCAGGACTCCGGTGAACCGGGCTGTAGCGGGCTAACAGGACTCCGGTATTCATCGCGTGACATTTCCCCGAAGGGACAGACACAGGAACGAAGAAGGACACATGCCGGCCAGCCTAAGTGTCCCGGAGCAGTAGCAAGCTACCATGGCTCGGTGGAAACACTAGGAGACATTTCCCGGTAAGGATAAAAAACTAGGTTGTCAGATCCCACACATACCAAGCATTTCAATAACATACACACAATATGCTCGATATGTGCAAATACAACATGGCATCACAACATGACTCTATGACTCAAGTAATTTATTCATTAGGCTCCGAGGAGCGAGATATTACAAACATGGGTCTTATGACCCAACAATCAGAGCATACAAGTCAAAGCACATGCGGAAGCTTAACATGTCTGAGTACAGACATCTATAAATGAAAAAGGCTGAGAAGCCTGACTATCTACCAGATCCTGCCGAGGGCACAAGATCGTAGCTGAGGTAACAAGCTAAACGTCGAAGTCCACGTGGAACTACTAGTGAGACTGAAGTCTCTCTGCAAAAACATAAAATAGGCAAACGTGAGTACAAATGTACCCAGCAAGACCTACATCAGAACTAACTACATATGCATCATTATCAACAAAGGGATGGTGGGGTCTAACTGCAGCAAGCCAGCTTTGACTCGGTGGCTATCCTGAACTACGACTGCAAGTAACTCTTTTGAGGTGGCGCACACGAGTCCACATATTCACCATATCAATACACCACTATGGAACCGCTCCCGTCTCCCTACGAGAACGCCATCCATAGCACTCACACTTATCTTGCGTATTTTAGAGTATCCACTTTCAATTGTCTATGAACTGATATAAGCAACCCAGAAGTCCTTTTCCGCGGACACGGCTATTCGAATAGATGATGTTAACCCTGCAGGGGTGTACTTCTTCACACACGCTCTCACCACTTACCGCCGTTTACACGACATGTACTCGGCAACCTTCAAGCGGAAGCCCAATGTGGGTGTCGGCCACGGCCTGCCTAAACACTCAAGTCTCTAGTCCATGTTTATCGCCTATTCGGGTTCCATCCATGAGGAGATCCGGCCGGAGTTTCGCTCACAGCCCCAAACGATGTGAACAGGGTTCCGTGACACCAAACGGGCGCTCGGTTTACCCGGCCACGTGCCTACCGCATCACAGCCCACCCCTACGGTCAGCGCTACGCACGGCCTCCAGCATACTACAAACACCAGAAACTACTTGCAACTCCTGGACAGAGGACAAGGGTGATCAAGAAGCCGAGAGGGTCCATTGGTTTCGGGCCCAATGCGTGGTAGTAGCTGAATCATGGATCACAAACACAGAACTCAGTTCCTGAGGACGGCTGCAATGAGACAACCCACCATGTACTCCTACATGGCCTCTCACCGCTACCTTTACCAAATCATGTTCACACACTTAGCTCACACACAGTAGGACATGTTCACACGCCTCTGATTCATCCCCGATGAATCAGACCTGACTCAATTCTAAGCAGTAGAAGGCATGACAAGCAAACATGAATGAGTAGGCACAACAGGGCTCAAACAACTCCTACTCATACTAGTGGGTTTCATCTATTTACTGTGGCAATGACAGGTCATGCAGAGGATAAAGGGGTTCAGCTACCGCAGCAGGTAACAGTTGAATCGTTGTTGTCCTAATGCAGTAATAGAGAGCAGGAGCGAGAGAGTAGGATTGTATCGGAATGAACAAGGGGGTTTTGCTTGCCTGGCACGTCTGAAGATAATATAGTTCTTCATCGGTGTCATCGATCTCGTCGTCGGAGTCACGTCTATCGAGAGGGGACAAACACCGGCAAACAAGAAAGAACACAATCAATGCAATGCACAATATGATGCATGCTATGACATGGCAATATGAATGTGTTTTGGGCTAATGCACCTAGCTATGATTTAAATGAAGTTGGTTTGAATACAAGATTCAAATTCAAACTCCATATGTGATTATTCAAATGCCATTTAATTGATTTGTGCTAAACAGCAGCTATAAGTTGTTCTAACATGCATGAAAATGGTACAGATAGATTCCTTGAATTTTTCTGATAATTTTTCATATATAATTTATTTAATTTGGAGTTACGGTTAATTTTCTATGATTTATAGAAGTTTTAGCTATTTTCTGAAATTATTAAATCATTTAAGATTATTTAAATCCAGGAAGGAATTATTGCGTCATCATGACCTCATAGTGACGTCAGCAGGTCAACGGGCGCCGTCCAGGTCAAACTGACCTGTGGGACCCATATGTCAGCGTCACAGGTTAAACAGGGGGGTTTAGTTTAGTTTAATTAAAGATTAGGGCACTAGGGCCCACATGTCAGTGTCAGCAGGGGGGTAATTAAATTAAAATAAACTAAACTAATTAACAGGGGGGCTGGCCCCACCTGTCATCGACCCAGGGGGGGTCAAACCCCTGGTCAGCAGGGCCTAACCTGCCGGCGGCTTGACGCCGGCGAGGCCGAGACGGCGGAGGCCTTCGGATTTCTTGCTCCGGCGGCCAAACGGGCGGATGAGGGCGTCTACGTGGAGATGGGACTCGCCCGCATCCATCTATGCAAACGGCAGGGGCTGAGGTGGCCCGAGCTCACCGGAGGCAAGCTCGCGGCGGTGGCCGGAGTTCGGGCGAGGTCGGGGTTGGCGTTAGGGGGCACGGGAGGGGAAGCTGGTGTGTGAGTTAGGTTCCTGGTGAGGTGTGGAGCACGTTGCCGTGCTCGGTAGCTAGCTCCGGTGGCTCTGGCCTTGTCCGCGTCATCGCCGGCGGTGAGGAGCTCACGGCCCCGGTGAAAAGGGCGGCTAGCGTGCGGGAACGAGCGCGGGGAGGAGGGGAAATGGAAGAGGAGCTCACAGCGGATCCGGTAGAGGCAACGGCGAGGCCGGGGAGGGGCTGGAGCTCGCGAATCCTCGGAAGTTCGCCGGCGGCCGAAGGTTGGGGACGAGCTCCAGGAAGACGCTACAGGGCTCCCGCGGTCGAATGGGTTGGTGTAGAAGACGCAGAAGGCGATGGCGGTTCCTCTGAACTCATCGGAGAGGCACGGGGTGGACGGTGGCCGCGGTGATGCTCGTCGGCGGCGACAGGTGTGTTCGGTGGCTGCGCGCGAGAGAGCCAGAGGAAGAGAGGAGCTCGGGGAGAGAGTGAGAGGCCTGGGGGGGTGCGTGGCGTCGCGGACGGGGTCCAGGGCGACGAGAGGAAGCAGGAGGTGGCCAGGGGGAAGCAGGAGGTGGCCGAGGCCTCTCGGGCGCGCGTCACGCCTCGCCTCTGTTCGTCCTCCTGGCAAAGGAGGAAGATGACAAGGGGGGGGGGGAAGGAGGTGGGCTGGGCCGGCCAGATGGGCTGGCCAGCTGGGCCGGTTACAGGTAAGTGGCCCAGGTAGGCTTCTGTTCTTTTTATTTTTTTTCTTCTGTTTTGTTTTATTTAATTTATTTTGCCACTGTTTTGAATTTAAAATAATTCAAACAATGCCAAAAACTCCTCTGAATATTTTATATTGCTAAATGGACTTTTCCAAAAGCTTATAAAATATATCAGGGGTATTTGAAATTATATTCTAATTATATGAATATAATTCAAATTCAAATAGCTAATGAATTAAATCCAAAGTCCCAAAAATAATTCCTTAAAAATGTTCAATATTTTGGTTGGGACCAGAACCCTTACCAAAAATTATCAAACATTTAAGAAGAGCATTTTGGAGCAATGAATGAGATTTCTAGGGTTTTTGCCCCTCTTTTATTTAAGTTTTTGAGGCTTCCAAAATTCCCTCAGTTCAAATTTTCAGAATTTAAACATGATGCACACATGAGCTAGCCTAGAGCACTACCAGCAGCTAGGGATGTGACATTATGGAAGCTGACAATTCCAAAGTCTTCAAAAGCTTTAGGAGAGGAGACCTGTATATTGTTGATTTCTCTGCAGGACCACAACCATCGATGTGTCTACTTGCAAAAGCTTCAGAAGGCTAGCTCTGGCATCGACGACTTGGTCATGCAGGCATGAGGAATTTGCACACGCTTGCGAAGAAGCATGTCATTGGCATCGAGAATGTCAAATTGCTCAAGGATCACCTATGCGGAGCCTGTGAAGCTGGGAAGATGACGAAGGCCAAGCATCCAGCGAAGACTATCATGACCACCACTCGCCCATTTGAATTGCTTCACATGGATCTCTTTGGTCCTAATCATTATTCTGCTATTTCAAATGAAGCATCTCAATATGGCTTTGTTATTGTTGATGATTACTCTCGTTACACATGGGTACACCTTGTTACTTACAAGCATGAAGTGCAGGAAGTCTTCAAACGATTTTCCTTGAGGGCTTCAACCAACTTTGGTGTGAAGATCAAGCACATCAGAAGTGACAATGGCACTGAGTTCAAGAATTCTGGTCTCGATGACTATCTTGATGAACTTGGTATTACTCATGAGTTATCTGCTCCTTATACTCCTCAGCAGAACGGCGTCGTGGAGCGCAAGAACAGGACTCTTGCTGAGATGGCTTGCACTATGCTTGATGAATACAAAAAGCCTCGTCGTTTCTGGACTGAGGCAATTGATACTGCGTGCCACATCATCAACAGAGTATATCTTCACAAATTCTTCAAGAAGACTGCCTGAACTCCTCACTGATAAGAAACCCAATGTAAGTAATTTCAGAGTCTTCGGTGCTAAATGTTGGATTAGAGATCCTCATCAGAACTCAAAATTTGCACCGAAAGCACATGAAGGTTTTATGCTTGGTTACGGAAAGGACTCGCACACCGACAGAGTCTTCAACAATGTTCTTCACAAGGTTGTTGAAACTGTAGATGTGCGGTTCGATGAAACTAATGGCTCGCAAAGAGAGCACCTACCTACTGTGATAGATGAACCAGGACCTAAGGAAACTATCAAGTTAAAGGCTACTGAGGATGTCATTCCTACTAAAGAATCTGCTGAAGAATTCATTCCAGAACATGAAGAACGTCAAGCTAATGCACCTAAAGAAAATACTGAAGAAAATGGTGCTGAAGAGAATGCTGATCAAATTCTTCAACGACAACCAGCTCATCCTCACATTGCAAAAGAAGTGCAAGTTGTAAAGATCATCAATGACATCAAAGCGCCAGGTCCTCTCACACGCCCAAAAGCTTCACATTTATCTAACTTTTGTGGGCACTATGCTTTTTTCTCTATTACAAAGCCCACTAAGGTAGATGAAGCATTTCTGGAGCCTGAGTGGATTCAGGCCATGCAAGAAGAATTACATCAGTTCAAGCTCAAACAATGTCTGGGAACTGGTCAAACGCCCAGATCCTTGCAAGCACAATATCATTGGCGCGAAGTGAATCTATCGCAACAAGCAAGATGAAAATGGCCTTGTGGTGAGGAATAAGGCACGACTTGTAGCTCAAGGCTACACACAGGTTGAAGGAATTGATTTCGATGAAACTTTTGCACCTGTTGCTAGACTTGAGGCTATTCACATATTACATGCTTATGCTAACCATCATGATATCACTTTATATCAAATGGATGTGAAAAGTGCATTCCTCAATGGTAAGCTTAAGGAAGAAGTATATGTTGCTCAACCCCCAGGTTTTGAAGATCCAAAGAATCCTGACAAAGTCTTCAGACTCAACAAGGCCCTCTATGGCCTCAAGCAGGCCCCATGGGCGTGGTACGATACCTTGAAGGAATTCCTCATGAAGAAAGGCTTCAAACCCAGTTCACTCGACCCTACTCTTTTCACTAAATCCTATGATGGTGAATTGTGTGTGTGCCAAACATATGTTGATGATATTATGTTTGGCTCTACTGACCAACGTTATAGTGATGAATTTGCCTATATGATGAGTGAAGAATATCAAATGTCTATGATGTGAGAGTTGAAATTCTTCTTAGGTCTACAAATTCATCAACAACGCAATGGCATATCCATATCTCAGGAGAAATACCTCAAGGATGTACTGAGGAAATTCGGCATGCAAGATTGTCAGGGCGTCAAAATTCCTATGCCCACAAATGGCCATCTGTGCACTGATAAAAATGGTATTGACTTCGATCATAAGGTATACCGCTCCATGATTGGCTCTTTATTGTACTTATGTGCATCTAGGCCAGATATAATGCTTAGTGTTTGCATGTGTGCCCGATTTCAAGCTACACCGAAGGAATCACACCATAAGGCTGTGAAGCATATTCTTCGATTTCTAGCTCACACACCAACACTTGGATTATGGTACCCCAAGAGCTCGGCTTTTGATCTCGTTGGATATTCTGACTCTGACTATGCTGGTGATCATCTGGACCGCAAGTCAACATCTGGTACATGTCATTTCCTCGGACGATCATTGGTCTGTTGGTCCTCGAAGAAACAAAATTGCGTATCACTATCTACTGCTGAAGCTGAGTACATTGCCGCTGGTTCTTGCTGTGCTCAATTGCTATGGATGAAGCAAACTCTCAAGGACTATGGCGCCAACATGAAGAATGTGCCTTTCTTCTGTGACAATGAGAGTGCCAACAAAGATTGCTCACAACACAGTTCAGCACTCGAAGACAAAGCACATTCAGATTCGTCATCATTTTCTTCATGATCATGTGTTGAAGGGTGACATTTCTATTGAGCATGTGAAGACTGAAGAACAACTAGCCGATATCTTCACAAAGCCCTTGGATGAGAAGAGATTTAGCAAGTTGTGGTGTGAGCTAAATATCCTAGAATCTTCAAATGTTCTTTGAAAAGGACACTCATCCTAACACTTACGCAAAATTGATGACTTAGATGTGTAACACATGAAGAAACGTTTTTCTTCAATCAATGAAGAATAACACTCTTAGTGTGAAGAAATTAACGAAGAATTTGATTCTCAGAACCCTACGATAATTGTACGCGGTGTCTGAAATCATCATTCTTATACGGTGGGTCACGCCACCACCAAAAGTTGAAATTCCTCAATTGATCATATTCTTCAACTTTGCATTGTCTTCACTGTTTCCGTCGTTTTTCTTCATTGGCTATATATATATAAGTTTATGTCCTCTACAACACTCACTTATTGCTAATTCTTCATGTTGGTTTTTCTGCTAAGTGAATGTGATCGGACCCTTCCCCCTCTATGCTATACTCAACCCAATCTGTTCACAAATTCTTCATGTGCGTTCTATTTGAAACTCGTTCAAAATCTTCACTGTGTCCTTGTCAGCTGAAGAAATTGCGAACGAAACTTTAAATCTGATCTTATCTAAATTTTCGGCTTTGCCGCTCAAACCGTTCCACATCCCACGATACACTTATCCATTCACCCACGATCGCACACGATCTCCACCTCTTAGTACGTGGGTGACACATGTCATGCGAATGAGAAGGGTCAGGGGCACGTTCGTCCAATTTCTTTGGGCGAGCAGTTTTTCACCCTGACTATATATACCCCTCCTTCCCTTCCTCACTTCGTTTACTCTGCTCGATCTCTCTCTCATTCTCGAGCTTCTCAAACCCTAGCGCCGCCGCTACTTCATCGCTGCCGATGAGGAAGAGCTTCACTGCCTAGACCTCGTCGCCGATGTACTCACGCCGACCACAGAAATCTTCACTCCGCCGCTGCCATAGTCGTCTTCCTCTGCCGAGTTAGGGCGTGGAAGATCTACACATACGAACTTCACCTCTCCTCTTCACTGTTCGTCATGTTCTTCATCCAGGGTAATTAAAAGTAACTTTTACTGCCCTCGTTGATTCGAATGATTATCTACAAAATCTTCAAAGGCGTTTTTCTTCACATCTTCACACACTAAAGACCTCACAAGTCATCTATTCTTGATTCGTTTCTCTAAGCGTCATTTTTCTTCAAGATTCCTCAATTGTGTGGATCTTCGATCTATACAACTCTGGAACCTAAGACAAATAACGCTTAGTGAAATTCTTCAGGACTCATCTGGTCAAATTCCTCAAACTTGTTTTTTTTGAAAAACCTTCTGAGAACGCATATGACCTCTCCAAATTCCTCGCAACTATACTCTGTTCACAGGTACTCATGTCAGCTGCTGAATCACTAGGTTCTCTTCAACTTAACTCATTTGCAGCGTTCCTCGAAGAAAAGTTGCATACTTCTTCAGAGAATTCAATTGTCCAAATTCCTCAACTGAAGAAAATGGCTGACGGTAAGAAGCCACAGAAAGGAGGAAAGAGGCATGAAGTCAATACAGCGTTTGAGATCCCTGATGAAATATATGCTGGGTACTGCACACCTACTAAGGAAACCAAGAATGAGCGCAAGGTGCGCATTCAGAAGATAGAGAGGAGATGGGATAGAGAGTGGAGGGAGTACAGATATGTCACTCCCATGTACATGAAGAAATTCGCACTCAATCCACCATGCCCAAGACCTCCATTAGCACCTGGCCAAATAGCTGATCCCACCAGCCTCAAGCGCGGTGAGGACTATCCTGACGAATGGGCCAAGCGCCAAGCCAAGTTGGCTAAGCAAGCTAGAGAAGCAGTGAGGAAATTCAATGAAAACTCTGCTGCTGCTGCTGCCTCTGCTGAGGCCTCTGCTGTCAAGCCAAAGAAGGCTATGTCAAAGAAGCCTACGCGCAAGCCAAGTGCTTCACCAATAATGCCCTCAAGGCCAAGCTCCTCAGCAATGCCCTCACGGCCAGAATCCTCAAAGCCCTCACGGCAAATTCCTCATGCTGCTCCTGCTACCTCAAAATCCTCAGCTCCTCCAAAGTCCTCAGCTGTTCCAACAAAGTCCTTAGCACCTGTGCATCTTGCCTCGTGCCAAAGGACTACAGGCATGTCCATTGCCTCAGGAGCTTCAGCTAGTTCCTCAACTGCACCAACTTCCTCAATGGGACCCTCTCTACTAAAGACTAAGGCCACTGCTGGACGAGGTCCTCGCCCTATTCCTCAAAAGAAGCAAGTTGCCTTCCAAGTGCCGTCTGATGAAGATGAAGTAGATGATGATGAACTTGCAAAAATCAACAGAGATAGGCAAGTCAGGGCCGCTAGAGCCAAGGGAACAGATGTGCCACTGCTTTTGGATCCCAAGTTGATCCTCGAATACATTGATGTTTGGGACAAGGACCCCAACACCCCCTGCCTGATTTCAAGCTGACTCCTGGTCAAAATCACATGTTGACTCACTTCATACAAGAAGAGAAATGGAAATTTGAACAGGGGAGGAGAGTGAAGAAAGTGCAGTACAAGAAAGAGCGCTTTCTGAAGCAAAACATTCTGAAGCTTTCACCTGAAGAACTTGTTGCTCTCCAATCTGAAATCAAGAAACTGAGTGATGAATTTGATCGCTATTATGCTGACTGGCTGGGAGCCAAAGTCAGATTTTTAAAGATCACAGAATAGTTCACCTCCACTATTGCAGCCCCAATGCAACAGGAAATTCCTCAGGCTGAAGCATCTGCTCAGCCTACTGAAGAAAATGCCAGCACCGCTGATGACAATCAGGCTACTGAAGAAAACGTGAGTTCCAGGGCTGATGACTGCATTCCAGCCGCTGAAGAAATTGCCAGGGCACCCACTAATGGTGCGCCCGAAGAAAATGAAGAAAATCAACCAGATTCCTCTGCTCCTCCTGCGCCTACACCAACTCCAATCCTTCCATCTGCATCAGATGTGAAGAAGACCAAGGCTGCGGAGCATGCATCAGTGAAGAAAAGGAAAGCATCAGCTGCTTCAGATTCTTCAGCTCCTAAGAAGATGAAGCCTATGACAAGTTCATTTGCTAATCCCATTGATGTTGTTCCCATCTCGACCAAGCCATCAAAGGACCTTGTTCCTTTTGGTGAAGAATATGAGATCCCTAGCGGATCTGATGAAGAAAATCATTCTGCTACTTCGTCAGAGTAGATTGATGAAGAAATTGAAGTGGATGCGATCCCTTCAACACCTGTCATCTCCTCGCCCATGCCTTAGTTCACAGCTGAAGAGGCTGGCATTGAAAAAATGGAAGATGAAGATGTGGACGTTGGCTGCTCCACACCCGTAATTAGTGATGAATTCTGGGAAAGTCAGCATCCAAACTCTCCAATGTTCACACCGTTGCAGCAAATACCTCAGTCGCCTGCACCAACTGTTCAAATGGGCTCTAAAGAAACGCACCCCACTTCATCTCTGCGTGAAGAAATTCCAGCCACTAGTGCTGAAGAAAATGCTGTTGCTGAACATCTGAAGACGCAGACTGCCACTTAAGAGGAACCAGAAATTCCTCAGCCTGAAGAACCTGAGATTGCGATTCCTGAGGTCGTGATGCAACTCACTGACACTCCTCTACCCAAGCCAAAGGATCCATTGTTAGGGAAGCAAAAGTTCAAGGCTGATGATTTCTTCAGCGAGCATGTATTCTTCGAAGACTACAACCCTTATAACTCTGCTTGCATCAGGAAGAGGCATTTCTGGACTGCTAGTCAAGCAAATTTCTATTCCTGAGTGTTGTTCAATAAAGAGAAAATATTCTACCATGAGCATATTCCTCATGTGGACATGGAATCTCTGCCATGCTTCGCACCAGTCCTTAGTGTTCTTCACGATGCTGGACTGTTAAATTTTTGCTCTAACATCTGCGATTGGAATGAAGAACTGATTCTTCAATTTTATGCAATGCTGCACATCACAGGAGATTCTGAAGATGTGAATTCATGGGTGCTGGACTGGATGTCTGAAAACACTCACTACACTGCACCAGCTTCTGAATTGCTTCGTGCCTTACCACTCAGTCCTCCACTTGAAGAAGCTCGTTGCATCTACAGTGAACCTGAGCTTACAAATCACTACATGCAGGTTCTGATGAAACCTTTAAAGCCAGGTCAGGCACCAAGAACCAAATTCCTCGTGAAGGAATTGCTTTATGTGCCCAGAACTATCTATCGTATTCTTACGAGGACAATGAGTCCTATCAAAGGCCACGACTCATCTGATGAGGAAATTGTTGGCATCATGAAGAATCTGGTATTCAACATCGTTCATGGCATTCCTGTCAATTATCACGATTTCTTCATGAGGACTTTGGCAAATGTTGCACTGTCTCCGTTTGAGCTGAAGCCTTATGCACCTTGGATTATGAGATTCCTCAGGACAAGGTCTTCACTCAACTACAAAGCTGATTTTCAGAATCACCTCAGCTACTTGCCCCCGATTGAAGTCCTCAAGCAGACCTATTCCTCAGTTGATGGAAAGGGCAAGGCACCAGCTGTTATAGATGAAGGCATTCGTCCATTGGATGGCCAGTTTTGCAAAGCTGCCTCTTATTCCACCAATGATGACTCTGCCACACATGACTCTGTCAATGCACACAAGTCTACTCCTCAAGCCACTGCTCCTCGTGTGATGACTGATCGTGAGCTTCTGCTTAGTCTTCACCAGAAGGTGGATCGAAATCATAAATGGGTTAAGCGTCAGTTTGGTTCATTTCTTCACAACATGACTGCTACACACAATGCAGTGAAGAAAAACCATTACAACCTCCATGAAGTCTTCGGTCGCACCTGGGCAATACTGTCACATCTGTATGGTGAAGAAGATCTGAAGAAAATGGGTCCCAAGGAAGATTTTGACTGGTCTGCACCTCCACCGAAGAAATTCAAGAAGGTCAAGGTTCCTTCTCTGGTGGCCAGCTCATATTCTTCATCGCGCGACACTGATGAAAATGAAGACTTGGACGACACTGCGGCAGGCCCTACTACAACAAACGACCCCAACAACGCTGGCGCTCCTTCATCAACTTGATATTCTTCAGGGGCGTTAGTCCTCATATTCGATCCTTTTGGTCATTTGATGACAAAGGGGGAGAATTTTGAGTTAGTCTTCAAGCGGGTCTTTCTATATGGGCGTTTTTTTGTTAAGTTACAACTCTCGTTCTTCTGAGACTTTATTGGATCGAGTTGTAAACTTAAACCCGATGGTGCTCTGATACTTTTGATATGTTTTTCTGCATGCTTATTCCTCATATATGCTAATACACGCATGTTGAATTACATCAGTCACCATATTTCATCATGCATTTCAAATTCTTCTCTGTTATATGTCAAATGCGTGTATGAATTACAAGATATAGGGGGAGATCTCCATGATTCAACTCTTCAAGTGTGCATTGCTTCAAAAGCAAATTCCTCACTATGCACATCTTCAGGGGGAGTTCTTCTATATCTTGCAATCAAATTCCTCAATATCAGTATTTACACTTCATATGTTTATCCCCGTTGAAAACTTAACCTATATTGTCATCAATCACCAAAAAGGGGGAGATTGTAAGTGCATCTAGTGCCCCTTAGTGATTTTGGTGTATTGAGGACTTATAGGTTAAGGGACTAAGGCGTTTGTGAGTATACACATGTCTATAAGTCTACGAGGAGATTGATATTTACAGAGAAAGTCAACCCCTAAAAATGAAGTTCTTCGACTGAAGACATTAAATCTCTAAAGACTTTCTGAAGACTTTGAAAGTGAAAAAATTGGTGTGACCTTGAAGACTTGGTATTCATTCGAGGAACATGAAGCGTGAAGACTTTTGTTTTCGTAGTTTCATTTTCTCTTTCTTGAGTCATAGGAAACACCGTACTGTTAAAGGGAGTCGAGGAAATACTAAGGAAAAATTTCCATGTGGTGCTCAACTCAAAATTCTACACCTACCAATCCCTTCGAGTGAAGCCATTAGCAATCTCATACAGTCCAGTCATATTCTTCAGCGACAGAGATGAAGTTCTTCTGGTCTCTGAGGAATTTGTTCTGACTGAGGAGTTAGGAATTTGCCAGTGTGGATTTCCTACACATTGAGGAACATGATAGCCCTGAGGATTTTTCTACTCAAAATTCCGACCGTTGCTGTGCTATGCGCCAGCTGTCCCAAAATATCTATCCACCTAACGATCATATCATTGAAGGGCATTTATGTCTTATCATGTCGGGCTGCTCCCTAGGCTATAAATAGCCGCCCCCTACAGCCACTAGCTGGTTGGCTGCTCCGAGAGAAACTGACACTTTTCATTTGAGAGCAACCCATCCTCTGAGAACTTTGAGCGAAAATCATCGAGTGAGGAAAAACCCAAAACCCAAACACATACAAACCCCAAGTGATTAAGCATCACTGAAGAGATTGATCCTGCGTGGATCCGACGCTTGTTACCTTTGAAGACTGTGCTTCTTCCAGACGGTTAGGCGTCATGGTCTAGAGCATCCAAGAGGAATTGTGGATCGCCGAGTGACCAAGTTTGTGAAGGTTTGGAAGTCACCTGAAGACTTACCACGAGTGATTGGACTAGGTCTGTGTGACCTTAGTTCAAGGAGAATACGGTGAGGACTGGGTGTCCTGAGCTGCGTGTTCAGGACTGGGTGTCCGGGACTGTGTGTCCTCGAGTTTAAATACTCAACCGCTCCAACTGGACGTACAACTGAGACAATAGTTGGAACTGGTCTACCAAATCATTGTCTTCACCAAGCTTACTGGTTCTATTCCCTCAACTCGTTCATTTCCTCATAACTGTGTTGTGTGTTTGTTCATATCTATGTTTGAAGACTTTGACTGAAGACTTTCTCAATTTCCTCAGTTCAATTTCTTCAGTCTGTTTGTCCTCATCCTGTGTTATCCTGTGCTTACGCTTCCTGTACTCTGTGCCTGTCTTCATTTCATCATGATGACCATGCTTGTATTCTGTTATGTTTACTTTTGGGTACTTATTCCGCTGCTAGTAGTTCTTCGGAATTTCCTCACCGGCAAATTCCTCAGTGAAGAATTTCATAAAAATCGCCTATTCACCCCCCTCTAGTCGATATAACGTACTTTCATCCATGATTCAAGGCGTATCTCTTTCTGGCTTGCTCAAGGAGGATGTCCCAACTTCCCTATTTTTCCTTTTCAGTGTTGGACGAAGAAGGCGGAGCGGCTTCGGTGTTCGGCTTCGCTGCCCGCGGAACCATCCATCCCGCTTTTGACGAAGATGCTGGTTCCGGCGCCCTATGTGGCGCCGGAGAAGAAGGCAAAAAAGAAGGCCAAGGGGACCAGAGGATGCCTCCATCCCAAGGGTACTTCAGACGCAGCGTCCGAAGATGCCAAAACTCACTCCATCACCGAAGACGACGACGAGGAGGAAGAGGAGGAAGAAAGCAACTTCCCCCTCCCCGAGGGGGGGGGAGGAAGAGGGAGGCCTCCAAAGATCTGGAGGCAGAGGTGTCCAAGAAGGGAAAGGCATCCCTCGCGGATAGCTCCGCATGGGACGTCGATAGAAGCCCAGAGCGACGCCCTCGAAACAAGCCCCTGGCCGAATCGTCGATATCTGAAGACCCTGAAGTATTCATACATCCTCCTCTTTCACCTCGTAATTCGAACATGTTGAATCAAGTATTTGTAGGCCGGCTCGTTCCGCCCTCGAGCGATCCTCGTCTACGGGTAACTCGCAGTATCAGAAGGTGATGGACAGCGGGTCCCTTCCAATGGCCTCCTTTCCGAAGGCTACGGATGACGCCGAGGTGTTGTCCCAAAGGACCCCCGGCCAGGGAGAGACGCAGGAGGTCTTCAAGACGACGCTAAAGGGCGAGACCTCGGCCGCTGAACACATGGGGGAGCAGATCCCCATGGAGACTACCGGTGGGGGTTATGTCTATTTCGGCCCCCAACTGAATGCAGTCCCGAAGACCTATACGGCTCCGGAATCCGGCCAGCAGCCTCCTTCATTGGAAGGAGGTGTGCCATTCCACCGGTGACCTCTGTCCGACCAGAGGCGCCAGATACTCTACTGGAGGCCCTGTGAAGCGCTTCCATCATTGAGGAACACCGTACCCTCATGGGTGTGGTGATTGAGAAGATTCAGTCCGCGAAGAACGGACTGAGCAAAGCCTGTGCGAGCCTTCTAATAGGCTTTGAGGTAACCGCTGCATTTATGTGAAAAGAAAGTTACAGTATAGACAGTAGCCCCTGAGACTCTGTCCGGTGTTCAGAAAGAAAAGCCTAACAGAGGATCAAATAGCTATTCGCAGGACAGTAATCATACATGTCTTTGTGAGTGAGCAGGCGTCTCTGCTGGCCGTGACTTCTCATGCTGCCGAAGTCTCCGGACTGAAGCGGAAGCTGGAACAAACCAGTAAGAGCTCGGCCATGCGAAAACCAGCTGGAGAATACCCAAGGTATGCAATGATATTGTGTATGTCCGGTACAGTGACATGACATTTATTAGGGGTGGCGACTGAGGTAGAGGCCCTCAAAAAGGCGTTGGCCGAGGCCAAGGAGAAAGTGGTAAATGAAAAGGCCGCCCGAGAAAAGCATGAGGCCAGGGCTGGTGAGGTCCAGCAGGAGCTCCAGGACGTAATGAAGAAATGTGAATCCTTGGAGCACCAGAATGCGGACCAAGAGTCCGAACTCGATAAGGCCCGCCAAAGCGCACAAGAGGCCCGAGCCAAAGCACAAGGCGCTCTCCGGGAGATCCAGGAGGCCAAGAAGATCGCGACAGGTAAGAATTTCATTATGCAAAGCAAGTATGTGAGCCCGAGGTATCTCTTACTGACTCAGATTTGGAGTTCTCCAGGGGCATTTGCGAATTTGCCGTGCAGTGTTTCTAATGCTGCGGAATTCTTCAGGGCCAAAGAGGGGAGCTCAACGGAGAAGCTTTTCTGGTCGCAATACCTTGCACCAGAACATCCGGTGCCCTTTAGCGACCAGCTAAAACAGTTGGTCGAGTTGCATAGGGTTGCCTAACTAGCCATGAAGAATTTAATAATCCGGCTGTGGCCTGCAGAAGCTATACCCGGCAGCTACTTCGGCCTCATGAAGCGGCTGGTCAATGCCTGCCCGCGGCTGGTCAATGCCTGCCCGCAGCTTGATGCCATCAAGCAGTTGGTCTGCATAGAAGGTGCGTGGATGGCCTTCGCCCATCTCAAGATACAATGGGCGAAGATGGATGTCGTCAAGCTCGCGACTGAAGGACCGCCTGCGGGCAAGGAGCACCGCACGCCCGAGCAATATTTTGAAGATATTCTGAAGGGATCCTGCATTGTGGCGGAGCAATGTGCTAAGGACATAATTTTCGAATGAATACATCCATGTAATCCTGCCCTGTATGATAAAAACATGGCTCGATATGTAATATAATGCTTTGTTGTTTTGCTTAGTTAAAAAAATTACCTCCTGTGTGGCCGTTTTTATCAAATCTGAGAGTTGGCCAGTCGTCGGCTTCAGCCCCCACGTAGGTAGTATGGGGGTGTTCGGGATGAATCTAAACATGCTTTATCCAAGAGTTTGGTCCTTGAAGGAGGTGTTTAGCCCAACGAACCAGGAAATTGGACTATGTGGCTTTATTACCCTCACTTAGCCATAGGAGTTTGACAATGAAAATATAGGCGCAGCCCCTAGTGTCCAGACTAGGGTGTTGTAAACACCTGATCGGATGAGAACCGATTCGTTGCATAATGCGGGAAAAATCGCTAAAGATTTGAAACCTCCAAAGAGCTGACCGGCTCACGCCGCATCATGATAGTGAGTTTTCAGCTTTCTCTACTGAGGTGCTCATCCGGATAAACCGGGACACAACCGGGAAAAAATGATAGTGGAAATATAGTGTTAAAGTGTTTGGAGCCAATGCATATAATGCTAAATTCGGGGTGCCGAAATATACTGTTAAAGTGTTCAGACTTGTTGCCATAGTGTGGGGCGCAATAAATCCCTGGCGGATTACGGCGTACCAAGGTCTACGGATGCAAATTAAAATAGCAAAAATGAAAATAAAGAAGAAGAAGGTGCCACGTATGTTGGGCTGCAAACTGTTTCCATTATAATTTTAATTAATACGTCAGAGCGTACGTGAACAGAAAAGTGCGAGAAGCGACAATGGCTATTTGACATGCCAAGATCAAGGAGGATCTGCGTACGGGTCCTAAAAACAGGTAGAGTGATCGCCAAGAGAGACATCTAGAGATTCCCCCGCATGTCTATGCTACTTGCCACCTTGCTGTGTCCGTTCTTCAAAAGGACCGATTATGAGGCCGGCGAGAGGGACCTGCGGAAAGGAATCCTGAGGAGGGAAAAAAGAAAAAGCGAAAGTACGCGTGTCCAGGGGAGGTCCATCCTTATTATGGATCACAATCTAGTTATGCCTCCATCTATGCCCACGGTATTTTGAGTGCATAGTTATGTAGGCGCGGCACGAACGCCGCCACTTGGTGTGGTCTGGGACGGAGGCCGAATTGCTAGTTGGGCTCTTGACAAGCTGGGCTATCGTGGCGCATGGTAGTCCGGACTCGTTTGACATTTTTCTGGAGTACGGCTGCCGAATTAAGGTTCTGTTTGCAGAGGGAACTCTGTACTTCTGCTTCCATGGCAGTGGTGTGCTCCTCAATATGGAGGGAGCGCTCCGTATTTCCATTGATTGTTATGACACCGCGTGGTCCGGGCATCTTGAGCTTGAGATAAGCATTGGTGCGGCACTGCATTGAATCGGGCAAACGCGGTTCATCCGAGCAGTGCGTGATAGCCACTTCAGAAGGGGGCGATAACAAAGATTAACTCCTCGCTTCGGAAGTTGTCCGGAGAGCCGAAGACGACCTCCAATGTGATTGAGCCCGAGCAGCGGGCCTCTACCCCTGGTATAACTCCTTTAAAGGTGGCGTTGGTGGGCTTGATCCTTGATGGGTCGATGCCATTTTGCGCACTATATCCTGGTAAAGTAGGTTGAGGCTGCCGCCGCCGTCCATGAGGACTCGTGTGATATGAAATACATCCATTATTGGATTGAGGACCAGTGCAGCAAACCCGCCATGACGGATACTGGTTGGATGATCCCTACGATTAAAAGTGATCGGGCATGACGACCATGGGTTGAATTTTGGGGCGACTGGCTCTATCGCATAGACGTCCCTGAGCACGCGTTTGTGCTCCCTCTTGGGGATATGGGTGGTGTATATCATGTTCACCGTTTTGATTTGCGGAGGAAACTTCTTCTGTCCCCCTGTGTTTGGTGGACGGAGCTCCTCGTCACCGTTCTCGCTTTGCGGCCCCTTCTCTTTGTCTTCGGCATTTAACTTGCCGGCCTGTTTGAAGACCCAACAACTCCTATGGGTATGATTGGCTGGTTTATCAGGGGTGTCATGGATCTGACATGGTCGATCGAGTATGCGGTCCAGGCTAGAAGGGCCCTGATTATTTATTTTATACGGCTTCTTCCACTGACCAGACTTGGAGCCACTAAACTCGGTGTTGACCGCCGTGTCCTCGGTATTATCACCGTTGCCTCGTCGTCTATGTTTGTTGCGTCGGGGCTTGCCGTTGCTGTTTCTGGCTTCCAAAGTGCCAGGTTCGCTTGTGTTTTTATTACTACGGGCTAGCTAGCTATCTTCGCTCGCGCAAAAGCGAGTCATGAGTGCCGTGAGGGCTGCCATGGACTTCGGCTTTTCTTGGCCGAGGTGTCGAGCGAGCCATTCATCCTGTATGATATGTTTAAATGCCGCCAGGGGTTCGGCGTCCGGATAGTCGATGATCTGGTTCTTTTTGGTTAAGAATCTAGTCAAGAATTTCCTGGCTGACTCTCCGGGCTGTTGGATTATGTGACTTAAGTCGTCGGCATCCGGAGGTCGAACATATGTACCTTGGAAGTTGTCAAGGAAGGCTTCTTCCAAGTCCTCTCAGCTGCCAATAGAGTTTCCAGGCAAGTTGTTCAGCTAGTGTAGGGCTGGCCCCTTGAGTTTTAGGGGTAGGTTTTTGATGTTATGAAGATCATCGCCATGCACCATGTGAATATGGAGGATAAAGTCTTCAATCCATACCGCAGGATCTGTGGTTCCATCATATGATTCAATATTGACGGGTTTGAACCCTTTTGGGAATTCATGTTCCATTGCTTCATCAGTGAAGCAAAGGGGGTGTGTGGCGCCTCTATGCTGGGCCAGGTCGCGACGTACTTCGGATGGAGTCCGTCTGTGATTTTCGGCTCGGACATAACTATACTTGGCATGTTCGGCTCGATAGCCGATGTCGGGTGTCGGGTTATGCCCCCGTGATACATAGATCGATCTTGCCGAACCTACTTTATTCTTCAGGACCTGCCGGAGATCATATGTGTATCTCTGAGCAGTTTTGTCTTTACGGTGAGGTGGTACAGGCTGGTGTTCGGCTTGGGTTGTCCTTTGTCCCGACCACGTGGTGGTCGGCCAACCGCATTGTGCGCTGATGACACGGGCTCCAACGCCTCGTCATTGAATTGAGGTAATAATTTGCGCTTCGGGTAACTTTTGAGTGGTCGGTTGAGGCCGTATTCCTCGGCTTCCAGGACGTTAGTCCATCTGTCATTGAGCAGGCCTTGATCAGCTTGAAGTTGTTGCTGCTTATTTTCCAGGCTCCTTGCGGTGGCTATTAGCTAGCGCTTGAAGCGCTCCTGCTCAAGAGGTTCCTCAGACACGATAAAATCCTCAGTGTTGAGGCTCGCCTCATCCTCGGAGAGCGGAAGATAATTACTGTCCTCCGAGTCTTCATTTGTGGCCTGTTCACCACGGCTAACTTGCCCGTCTTCCCGTTCATTTTGTTCGGTAGTTGCCTCAACGGGGTCTTCATTGTCTTCGGCACCGTCCGGAGTGTTATCTTCTCCTGTGTCGGTGTTGCTGTCTTTGCTGCGGCGTGACTTAGAGCGGCACCGCTGACGCTGGTGCTTTGGTTCTATCTTGGGAGGTTTATCCTCAACTGTATCTTCCTTGTCATCGTCGCTATTCTCTTTTGGTGCATCCACCATGTATACGTCATATGTGGAAGTGGCCGTCCAGCGTCCGGTAAACGGCGGGTTTTGGGCCTCTTCTTCTCTAGCAACATTGTCCATAACGCCGATGTTATCGGAGCCATAATCGAGCATGTCAGTTAAGTCTTCGACAGTGGCTATTAAGTGGACGAGGGGTGGGAAGCGAAATTCGTCATCAGCCTCCAGTTCTAACCAGATATAATTCAGTCGCGAGTCCCCCACTAAGGAGAGTGTTTTTAATGACTTTAGCACATCACCTAAAGGCGAGTGCCGGAAGATGTCCATGGAGCTGAATTCGACAATCAACGCCCGGTCAAGCTCATCGTGCGTGGACGCGCATGCTTCAGAAACTGTAGCCGGACGCGTGTCGGCGGTTCTGGCAACACATATCTTACTTGAGGTTGGGTCTGTGTGCGGCTCCAATGCCGCTGAGTCTGCAACCTCCGTGGCGGGGTTGAGCCTCCCGTCCTAGGATGGCGTGACTTGTTCCGAAGCAGTTGTAGGTTCTATCTCCTGGGTGTAGTTCGATGACAGATTTAGGCCATGTTGATTATGGTGACAGGGAGTGGCTACTGCTGCGGTCTCGAATCCGTCGAAGATCAAGTCTCCGCGGATGTCCGCGACGTAGTTCAAGCTTCCAAATCTGACCTGATGGCCAGGGGCGTAGCTATCTATCTGTTCTAGATGGCCAAGCGAGTTGGCCCGCAGTGTGAAGCCGCCGAACACGAAGATCTATCCGGGAAGGAAGGTTTCTCCTTGGACAATGTTTTTGTGGATGATTAAGAGGGCCATCAAACCTCTCGGTGATGGCGCAGCGGAACTCTCAATGAAAGCACCAATGTCGGTGTCAAAACCGACGGATCTCAGGTAGGGGGTCCCGAACTATGCGTATGAGGTTGATGTTAATAGGAGACAGGGCACACATTGTTTACCCAGGTTCGGGCCCTCTCGTTGGAGGTAAAACCCTACGTCCTCCTAGATTAATATTGATGAGTATGGGGGTTACAAGAGTTCATCTACCACGAGATCGTAATGGCTAAAACCCTAGAAGTCTAGCCTATCTGATTATGATTGTCTAGTCTCTCTACGGACCAACCCCTCTGGTTTATATGGACACCGGAGGTGACTAGGGTTGTGCAAAGTCGGTTACATAGAAAGGAAATAATACATCCGGAGGCCTAGCTTGTCATCCACGCAAAGGAGAGACCTATCCGGACACGGGAGAAACCTTCTATATTGTATCTTCATGGCCCAATAGTCCGGTCCATGTCAACAGTCCAGATGCCCGAGGACCCCCTTGTGCAGGACTCCCTTAACGACGGCAGCAACGATGTTGACGATGAGCTTGTAGCGACTGGGAAGAGTGGCGGCAATGGGGACGATGACCCATCCTCCTAGATTTTACCCTGCGACATTTACCATGCCTCTTGGAGGCGTAAGACTTTGTTTGAATTTGTATAACATTTGGTGCCTGTAATAACTGTTTGGACTCTATGATTTCCTTTTCGTGCTTGGTTTCCTTCTTGTTTTCCTTTGTGCTTTGCGTTGGTAGGGCCCAGCCCCACGCATGCCTTGACCGCCGTTGGGGCATCCGGATCGCCAGGTCAAAACCAAGGGGCGAGGGGCTACATGACTAGTGACGCCCCTGAGTCGCAATGCTTAGGGGTCCCCTTTGACGTGCGAGCAACCCTCATGAAGGTAACATGGGCGGCGGCGAGGTTAATCTGGAGCCCTTCATACCTTTCCTTCCCAGCCTTCGCCTGGGAGGGGTGCGAGAAGACCAGGTACAAGGGACTTGGTTAGGTGGCGTGTGCTAGGCCAGGCCTGAGCGTAGTCCCCGTGTCCAGCCCCCTCGCGCATGCCACACGGGGGAATGATGCACGACAGGACCGTGTGAAGAGCCGAAAGGCTATCCTGAGGTTGGTGCAGCCTCTAGGGTGCCCTCAGGTATTTGTCCACCAGCGCGGAGCATGGTGCTTCCACTTGGGCGTGGGCATAGTCACAGCTCAACCGTGTCGTCCGCCAGCGCGTAGCATGGGGCTTCCACTTGGGCGTGGGCATAGTCGCTATTCGACTTTGTCGTCGGCTAGCACGGATCATGGGGCTTCCACTTGGCGTGGGATGGGAGCTCTGTATTAGAGTCTCCAAGCGTGTACAACCCTATTTCGTTCGGACGCGTGACTGACACGGCAGAACTGGAGGAGGTGTATCTGGGCACCCGTGAGCTAGCGCGGGACTCACGAGGCCCTATCTCATGCGGGTTGCGCCTGAATCATCTGGCGTGGAGCACGATTATAAAACCTGCGTGATGGGGGCGACCTGCTCCGAATGAACCTCTGGAGGCCATCGCATGGAAGGCCGAACACCAAGGACCCCAGGAGGTGACGTGAACGGGACGAACCATCCAACAGAGCTCAACCGCTTTTGTTTATCCAAGTTCCAGGGACGGACCTGAGCATAGATGCCATGCCTAGTCTTCTCATGCAACAATCCCACGGAAGGACACATCGCACGCGGCCCCTGGGATGGCGCAACACTGAATTGCGGTTGGACGAACCGGGCCGCGCACCCCGACTTACCCACTCTCGATTAGCTCACGCGACGACAAGGCACCAAGGACCCCGGGAGGTGACGTGCACGGGAGCTGGCCCGCGAGAGACAGCTAAGTCGCTTGGGTTTATCGATGCTGCAGGGACAGACCCAAGCACAGACGTCGTGCCAGCCCTTAATCATGAGGCGGTCGATGGTGGGGTTGTGAGGTCACAATGACATTCATGGTGACTAAGTGATGACCGACAAGTGTAGGGGATCTATCGTAGCCTTTTCGATAAGTAAGAGTGTCAAACCCAATGAGGAGCAGAAGGAAATGATAAGCAGTTTTAAGTAAGGTATTCTCTGCAAGCACTGAAATTATCTGTAACAGATAGTTTTGTGATAAGGCAATTTGTAACGAGTAGCAAGTAATAAAAGTAAACAAGGTGCAGCAAGATGGCCAAATCCTTTTTGTAGCAAAGGACAAGCCTGGACAAACTCTTATATGAAGGAAAGCGCTCCCGAGGACACATGGGGATTATCGTCAAGCTAGTTTTCATCACGTTCATAAGATTCGTGTTCGGTACTTTGATAATTTGATATGTGGGTAGAACAGTGCTTGGGTACTGTCCTTGCTTGGAGAAGCATCCCACTTATGATTAACCCCCATTGCAAGCATCCGCAACTACAACAGAAGTATTAAGGTAAACCTAACCATAGCATGAAATATATGGATCCAAATCAGCCCCTTATGAAGCAACGCATAAACTAGGGTTTAAGCTTCTATAACTCTAGCAACCCATCATCTACTTATTACTTCCCAATGCCTCCCTCTAGGCCCAAACAATGGTGAAGTGTCATGTAGTCGACGTTCACATGACACCACTAGAGAGATGACAACATACATCTCATCAAAATATCGAACGAATACCAAATTTACATGACTAGTTATAGCAAGACTTCTCCAATGTCCTCAGGAACAAACGTAACTACTCACGAAGCATATTCATGTTCATAATCAGAGGGGTATTAATATGCATAATGGATCTGAACATATAATCTTCCACCAAGTAAACCAACTAGCATCAACTACAAGTAGTAATCAACACTACTGGCAACTCACAGGTACCAATCTGAGGATTGGATACAAAGATTGGATACAAGAGATGAACTAGGGTTTGAGATGAGAAGGTTCTGGTGAAGATGTTGATGGAGATTGACCCCCTCCCGATGAGAGTATCGTTGGTGATGACGATGGTGATGATTTCCCCCTCCCAGAGGGATGTTTCCCTGGCAGAACATGTTGGATGTGGGGTTCCGGCAAACCCTTAAGGTTCGAACACTAGGGTGCGCACGAAGTCTCTTCCTCCCACCGATCTACGCCCCAGCTCGCTAAGTTCTCGCGGACGAACTCAACGAACTCGCAACACATAAAGACATAGGATTTATACTGGTTCGGGCCACCGTTGTGGTGTAACACCCTACTCCAGTGTGGTGGTGGTGGATTGCCTCTTGGGTTGATGATGAACAATACAAGGGGAAGAACAGCCTCATGAGCTTGAGGTGTTCTTGTGCGTGGCTAACTTGTGTGGGTGAGAGAGAGATCTAAGATGTTTTCCCCTCGCCCCCGATGGTGGCTAGTCCTACTTATAGAGGCCCTGGTCCTCTTCCCAAATATTGAGCAGGAAGGGAGCCAACAACGGCAGGCTAATTTGAAGGGGCAAAACTAGTACAAGCCATCCTGACAAAAGCTAGTATGCGCCTGCGAAAGGCTCTGGTGGTGACGCCATCTTGGGCTCCATGATGACCTCTGTCTTGCCATCCTTCTGGTCTTGGTCTTGCTGCACCAAAATGCCAACCTTTGCCTGATGCCTCGGTACTCCTTGCATGCGCTAGTTTCCTTAGCACCGAAGAGGAAACAAGGATGCTGCGCGCGCTGGCACCCGCCTGGTGTCGATCGTCATGGCTCACGTCACGAGAGCCTCATGAGGTTCGCCTCACCTTGATATCTCCACTCCTTGTGAGCCTGCCTGACTAGGCCACTCCAGAAGAGGTCTCGGGTAGTCCGCCTCGCGAGGGTCTTGGGTGCCTTGTTTTTGAAGATGGGTTGTACAGCCTGCTGGCTCAGCCACGCCGGGTGCCGCAGGCAGGCAAGTCTGGGGACCCCCGTTCGTAGGACGCCGACAATAGCCCCCGGGCCCAAGGTGCGCTCGGGCTTGGCTTTGCGGTGAAGCCAAGGGCCAAGTACGGAGCGCCGCGGGCCCCAAAAGCCTGCGACCTCAATTGACGCGTGGTGGTTGATTGGTCGTGGGCATCTCCGCTTCCCCATGTTGCCTCGACAACTGCTCAACTTGACGAGGCCCTGCGCCATGCAAGGGAAACCATCATTACCTGCGGTCGTGGGATGTGCCGGTTGGCTTTCTTTTGCTATAAATGGGGAGGGGGCGAAGCCCCCGTCGCTCATCTCTTCCTCGCTTGCTGCTTCTTCTTCCCTGCTCCACTGCTGGCGCGTATGGCACCTATCAAAAGGTTCTCCGCCAAAGAAAATGGGAAAGCCCCCCGGGAAGTCCCGGAGCAACTCCCACCGAAAAAGAGGTCGATCCACAACCGTGAATATGTGGCGATGCAGGTGGTGGAGAGGCCTTGGTGCGAGCAGCCTCCTCTAGGGTATCCGCTACCCCTTTACACCCAAGCCGAGGGCTCAGGAGGGCGGGGAAACGAGCAGTGCCGCCGGCGCCGCGCTCGGGGTCGCCGCGCCACGGCAACCCACGCCGTCGCCCCCAGAATCCATGTCGCAGACTCCTCGCATGAGCTGGTGCTGTGGGCGCCGATGCCGCCAAGCTCTTGGATCCGCTTCCCTCGGTTCTTCTCCGACATGATGCCACTGAGGGGGCCTCTCAAGCTCTGGTTGCAGCACGCCGACTGTGGCACTCCTGTGACTGTAGCGGAGATCGAAGCGGTCCCCTCCGGCAAGATCTTCATGACCCACGGCTGAGGCGAGATCGCGCGGGTCTGCCACGCGAGGGGCGCCCTCGCGATCCATCTTGAGTACGACGACGTCTCCACGCTCTTCTTCAAGGTCTTCCACGCCGAGGGCCGTCGCCTAGAGTGTTGCTCCGGAGAGGAGCGCGAGGGTGATGCGCGCCCTGCTCGCAACCACTCCAGCAGCAGCAACCCTTGGGAGTCCAGCAGCTCTCCTGAGCTCTATGAGACTCCGGAGACGAGCGACGACAGCTACGTGCCCCCGAGCTCTTGCCGCGCTCGGAGTAATGGTGCCGCGTCCGGCCGCCGCCACTGATCTGGATGGGGTTGGCGCTGGCCTGCCGTGGTCCACTGTTGATGATGGCGTCTGCCACGGGGGGTGTAGATAGGATCCTCCTCAGTTTTAGCTTTTGTTTCCTGCAAAGAATCATGAAACGCCCCGTGGGGGCATGTAAGGGTCTGTAATGTCTTTTGTGCTTTTCTTCCCTATTATGAAGATTTGATGAACGCGCATCCCGTTAAGGCTCGGTCCCCCTTTCTTTTCTCGTGATAGCTTGTTGCTCTATGCCGACAGGTCCTGGTCCCCAGGCAGGCTACAGCCGTCGCTGGTATGCCAGGCTGCGTGCCGTGGTGAAGGCCAGGAGGTGTGCGGCCGAGGTCCAGGAAGAGCCCCTGAGGCGCGATGCTCGGGAGGTCCTGGCCATGGTTAGGAAAGAAAGGGAGTTGCCATGGACGCAACGGGATTGCGGCAAGGCATGAGTGTCCATAAGGCCCAGACATTTAGCCGATCCGAGGGCAAGACTTATCTTGCGAACTTCATGAGGATTCCTGACATTGCGCTAGGGCTGCGTGCCAACTTGTGCAGCATAGCTGGGCCGACCCATACAAGTTTCCCTCCTCCCATGCTCTCCTCAGTGCTCTGCGTCCTCAGGTCCCAGCCCTTGAGCGAACTCAGCCGCCACTGGTATGCCAGGTCGCGATGCCATGGTCAAGGCCAGGGGTGAGGGCTGGCGAGCCAGTAAGAGCTCCTGAGTCGCGATGCTCAGGAGCCCCCCTTTTTACGCGCAAGCGAATTGCATGAGAGAAAAGGAGTGTAACGCCCCAGACACACCCGCCGGTGGTCATTACTCCTGGCAGGATCTAGACTGGCCCCACAGATCAATACTAGTCTTTTCTGCGCACTTTGTCCTCACTCGTGCGCACCCGGGAGAAACTTTCCGGTCGGTCACCCATCCTGACACTACTCCAAGCTGAGCATGCTTAACTTTGGAGTCCTGTCCGAACAGGCTTCCGGAAAAGAAGGAATTCCTTATTGATATGAGTAGTCTATCATCCCTAATAAGCCAGGCTATCACAAGGAGACTCGCGGTGCCACCTGCTATCCTTCCTGCGGGGTCCTTGTGAACAGGCACAAGTAGAATAGGGTTTGCCGTTAGAGCCGTCAGCCTGCTGCTGGTTGGTCCGGATGAAATGAAGGCACTGAGGGCCTGGTGAGGCGACATGCGCGGGGCCTGCCGCAAGCTAGAGCTCGACCACTCAGGTTTGTCGACGTGGCAGGGACGGACCCATGCAACAGCGCCGTGCCTGTGAGGAGGCCCCGTGGGAGACGATGATCGAGCAGATGATGACCGTATGCAGGTTAAGTAGGGAAGGCAGATCAGCTTGGGGAAATGCAGGAAGATACATGCCACTGGGTCCGGCCCGAGCGGCTTGGGGATGATGCAGCCCGAGGGGCGCCCCCAGCAAGGTAAGCTAAAGACATAAGCGAATGGGATACATGCCGTAGGGACGGACCCACATGGCCTGGGAATGATGCAGCCCAAGGGGCGCTCCCAGCTTAACGAGCTTGGAAGATGTCACCTCGTTCTGTAGACAAAGCAGAGTTGGTGTAGCTGAAGGCGTGCATCAAAGAAACGACTCCTCATGAGCCACCGGAGCACTGAGCCTCTGGATGCTCTAGGCACTCAAGAGGCTCCCTGAAGACCGTCTCCGTTCCCTCCAGGACGACGCGTTACCTGGCCTCTTGAGCCGCCAGGTCACGCCGCATGGCGTGCTGATAGGCCGACGCCGCGCTCGACAAGCCGAGGGGCATGCGAATGTAGCTGTGTGGCCGGCCTCCGCAATGGCCCACACGTGAAGGCCGTAAGCGTTCCTGAGATGCGGCCTTGTTGAGCCCTAGAATGTCGATGCAGATATGCATCTCGGCACCCTCGCCTGGGTGGTGAGCCGCGCCCTATGAGCGGCTATCGCCACGCATGGCTCTTGCGTCTTGCAGTTCCTGTGTGGTCTTGGCGATGAACTCCTGAGTGGTGGGCACCCCTTGCCCTATGTTCTCCTGAGGAAAATGTGCCACGTAGCACGCCTCCAAGTGGTGCACAAGCGCCTCCCTCATGAGGTGGGCAAGGTCCGAGGCCCTCTAGAAGAGAGCTCCCGAGCCCTGCCCGAGGAGGGCGCCGGGTGCGCCTTCCTATGCGATGGAGGGAGGCGCCCCTGGGACAGACGCTGATCTTGACGAGGCTCCTGCCACGACGCCATCCTCCTGAGGTCCTGCGCGGCACAGCTGCTTCTTCTTTCGGATGGCCTCGGGAGGACCCTCACTTCTGCTATCGGGGTGATCGATTGCTGTAGCTTGGAAGGCGTGATCAAGGGAGCACACCGCATCCCCTTCTTCACACGGGACCGTGATGACCCCACCACTTCCAGGCATCTTGAGGATGATGTAGCCATGGTGGGTGGCCGCCATGAACTTCGCCAAGGCCGGATACCCAAGGATGGCATTGTACGGCAGGCAGATGTGCGCGAGGTCGAAGTCGATGAGTTCAGTGCGGTAGTTGTCGCGTGTGCCGAAGGTGACAGGCAGGCGGACCTGCCCTATCAGTGTGGTGGAGCCGTCGGTTACTCCCGAGAAAGGTTTGGTAGGCTGGAGCTGCTCATATGGCACTTGGAGGTTGTCGAAAGTGTTAACGGACAGGACATTGAGTCCTGCACTGCCGTCGATAAGGGTCTTGGTAACCTGCACATTGCTAATGCCTGGGGAACACAACATCGGGAGGATGCCGGCGGTGGCCGTGCACTTGAGCTGATCTGCCGAGTTGAAAGTGATGGTGCACTGGGACCGCCTGAGCGGGCACGCGGCCTCAAGCTTGGGGAGTGCCGCGTTCACCTGCGAGTGAATCGTTTGAAGATGCTCTGAGAGGCTAGGGCCTGGGTGCCACCCAAGATGCAGGCGATTGCACGCTGCTCCTGGAAGCCCCCAGCCCCCTCGTCCTGATGATGGTTGTCGTTCCTTCTTGTTGGCGGCAATGGAGGAAGACCGGTGTTGCCTTGGGGGCGATCCTCATGAGGCTGGTCCCTCCAGGGCCCCTCGCGAGGATGGTCCTGCTAGCGATCCTCATGAGGCCTGTCACGCTATTCCTGGCGCGGGCCACGGTCGTCCCAGCGTCCACCTCCTCATCCTCCTCCACGGCCATAGCCCCAGTCGCCGCGCTCGGAGCGTCGACCGTAGCGTCCCTCGCGTAGGGCTCAGAGCTCTTGGCAGTCGTTGGTGTTGTGGGTGCTCAGGTTGTGGAAGGCGCAGGACGATCGGCTGCTCTTGGATGACTCGGGCTGATCTCTGCCCTGTTTGGTGTCGGGCTCCGCAGCTAGCACTACCGCTTCCTTGCACTTCACGTCCTTGGCCTTGGCTTTCTTCTCCTCTGTGCCTGTGGCTGGCAGCTCAAGGAGGGAAAGGCACCCCTCCTTAGCTCTTGCGCACTTGGTCGCCAGGTTGAACAGCTCCTGAGACGTGCAGAGCTCCTCATGGATGGTGAGCTCTTCCTTCATCTTGACATCACGGACGCCGTCAGAGAACACGGAGATGATGGCCTCATCGTGACCTTGGGGATCTTGAGGCGGGTGTTGTTGAAGCATTGGATGTACTTCTGGAGGGTCTCCACTGGTTGTTGCCTGATGCGGCACAGATCGGTCGCGGCCGGCGGGCGGTCGCGAGTGCCCTGGAAGTTGGCGATGAAGCAGTCGCACATCCCGTCCCAGGAGGAGATCGAGCCGTGCTGCAAGTTCAGGAGCCAGGTGCGCGCCCCAGTCTTGAGAGCCATGGGAAAACAGTTCTCCATGACTTTTTCATCGCCGTTGGCTGCTTCGATGCTCAGCTCATAGAGTTGCAGGAACTCTGCGGGGTCGGCGGTGCCGTCGTAGCGACGAGGCAGATCCGGCTTGAACTTCCCTGGCCAGGCGACGCTACGGAGCTCGGCGGTGAAGGCGCGACAGCCGACCGTGGTTATTGGGGCCCGCCTCGAAGGTGGAGCTTGGTCTTGTCGAGGTCCGTGTGGCGCCGCCGCAAGTGGCACACGGTCTTGACGAGGCGGCGCGGGAAGCGCGGGTGCAGCTTCTCGCGGCCGTGGGATTTTTTGGCAGCTTCTCTCTTCGCGTGCGGGCACCGGTCGTGGCGGATCGCATCGCGGGGCTGCACGCCTTGGTGCCAAGGCGCTGTATTTAGGTTGAGGTGGTGGAGGCGCGCCTCGGGCCTCGTTGCCCGTGGCTGTTTGAGGGTGAGGCCGAGAGAGGGACGGCGCCGGGGAGCCCCCTGCGGCGCGGACGAGCTCGGCGACGCGGTCGGGCCACTCCTCGTAGAGGTCGTCGACTAGGCGGTAGCGCAGGAGCTCGTTTGCGGCGAGGAGTGCGGCCCTGTAATGCCCCGAGACATATCTAAATCCATCATTTTTCTCTCCGCTTAAGACACCTTTTCAATCCATCAATCTCTTCTTTGTTGTTATCTTGGGTTTTACTTCACCTAAAGCTTTCCTTAAGGATTGTTGCTATTTATGGTGCTTATAAATGACCCAAGTTCTTCTTTTATCCTCCCGGTGAAATAAGTTTCTTGTCTCCTTGTTGACCTCAATTGTAACGCCCCGAGACCGTTGTGCCAGGTGTCCTCTAGTTATTCGCTGTTGTTGCCTTGTCATTGCTTGAGTGTCATGCATGTCATATCATGTCATCATGCGCATTTCATTTGCATACATGTTCGTCTCATGCATCCGAGCATTTTCCCCTATGTCCATTTTGCAATCCGGCGCTCCTATGTCTTCCGGTGTCCCTTTCTACCTCTTTTCGTGTGCGGGTGTTGAACGTTTTTAGATTGGACCGAGACTTGTCATGCGGCCTTGGTTTACTACCGGTACATCGCCTGTCAAGTTTCGTGCCATTTGGACTTTGTTTGATACTCCAATGGTTAACCAAGGGACCGAAAAGGCCTCGTGTGTGTTGCAGACCAACACACTTCCAAAGTGGTCCAAAACCCACCTAAACCTACTCCATCATCTCGGTCGTTCGATCACGATCGCGTGGCCGAAAATCTCACCACATTTGGACTCTCCTAGCTCCCTGTACCTATAAATATGTAGCTCTCCCCGATTTTTCGCGGTACAAACCCTAGCTCCTCCTACCTTGCGCCACCGGACGCGTCTCCGTCGCCGCCGGACATGTCCGCGTTGCCTCCTCAGCCAATCCCCCACCGTCACGTCATCCCGCCACCCTCTCTCTCCTCCCGCACCGCGCCCGGCCTGCCGGGGCCCGGATCGGGCCCCCCGAGCCCATCTCGTCGCCGCCGCCTGCCAGCAGGCGTCTCACGCCCCGCCTCCCATTGCGGCTCGGCCCCGCCGACCTTCGAAGCCGGCGCCCCGCTCCAAGAGCTCGCCGGAGCTCGCCGTCAGGACCCCTCATGCCGCCCAAGCTCCGTCCATCGCCGGAGATGGATCCCCGGCCTCGTCCTCCACCGGATCGAGTGGATCCCGGCCTCCCTCGACCTTCCATGCCTCGCCGGACTTCCTCCGCCCTCGCCGGAGCCCTCCAGCGCCGCCGCGCCATGGCCGCCGCCCCGCCTGGATCGGATCGGGAACCCTTCGCCGCACCGCGTTGACCTCCAGCGCCGCCCGCGTGGGCCGGCCCAATCGGCCTCGCCTGCGGTCCAGCTTCATCCCCGCCAGCCCACCTCCTCCTGTCCGGTGTATTTTTTCGCGAGGTTATATTTCTCTAAGTCCCCAGTTTCCAGATTCATATGCCCATATTCATCGCATCATAACTCATCACCCGTTCCTCCGATTCATGCGTGTAGCATTGGGGTAGTCTTCTTTTATTTTGGTTCCGTAGTCAGACCTTGATTGTATCTGGGTGATGTAATGCTTTGTTCATGTAATTGTGTGAAGTGGCGATTGTAAGCCAACTATGTATCTCTTTCCCTTATGTACTACATGGGTTGTGTGAAGATTACCTCACTTGCGACATTGCTTTCAATGCGGTTATGCCTCTAAGTCGTGCTTCGACACGTGGGAGATATAGCCGCATCGAGGGTGTTACAGGCCCGTGCCCCCATGGGAGCGCCGTGTGCGTGAGATGAAGAACCGACTAGGGCCAGTGATGGAGTGGCGGTGTGGTCGTCCTGCCGCACCGAAGGATGCAGCAAAGACGCTTGCTACTTGTTCCCCACCGGGCCGGTGGCAGCGTTGGCGGTGGGGGACGAAGAACGACGTGGGGGCCCGCCGATGGGAACTGTCTAAGCAACGCGGGCGGTGAGAGCAGCCCGAAGCTCAGCTCGAGCGCGGCGAGGGTCTGCCATGGAGACGATGGAGCGGTGGAGCGACAAACTGACAGAGGGAAAGCTTCGGCGCACCCCTACCTGGCGCGCCAAATGTCGGATGTGGGGTTCCGGCAAACCCTTAAGGTTCGAACACTGGGTGCGCGCGAAGTCTCTTCCTTCCACCGATCTACGACCCAGCTCGCTAAGATCTCGCGGACGAACTCGGCGAACTCGCAACACATAAAGACACAGGATTTATACTGGTTTGGGCAACCGTTGTGGTGTAACACCCTACTCCAGTGTGGTGGTGGTGGATTGCCTCTTGGGCTGATGATGAACAATACAAGGGGAAGAACAGCCTCCTGAGGTTGAGGTGTTCTTGTGAGTGGCTAACTTGTGTGGGTGAGAGAGCGATCTAGGATGTCGTCCCCTCGCCCCTAATGGTGGCTAGTCCTACTTATAGAGGTCCTAGTCCTCTTCCCAAATATTGAGTGGGAAGGGTGCCAACAACGGCGGGCTAATTTGAAGGGGGACAGCTAGTACAAGCAATCCTGACAAAAGGTGGTCTGCGCCTGCGAAAGGCTCTGGTGGTGACGCCGTCTTGGGCTCCACGATGACCTTCGTGTTGCCATCCTTCTGGTCTTGGTCTTGTTGCACCAAAATGTCAACCTTTTCCTGACGCCTCGGTACTCCTCGCTTGCGCTAGTTTCCTTAGCACCAAAGAGGAAACAAGGACGATGCGCGCGCTAGCGCCCGCCTGGTGTCGATCATCATGGCTCACGTCACGAGAGCCTCATGAGGTTTGCCTCGCCTTGATATCTCCGCTCCTCGTGAGCCTGCCTAACTAGGCCACTGCATAAGAGGTCTCGGGTAGTTCGCCTCGCAAGGCTTGGCCCATCGGGAGGGTCTTGGGTGCCTTATTGGTGAAGATGGGTCGTACGGCCTGCTGGCTCAGCCACGCCGCGGGCCGCAGGTAGGCAAGTATGGGGACCTCCGTTCCTAGGATGCCGATAGAATAGCTCTGCCGGAGCCCTAGATTGGTTCCGCCAAGGTTCCGCCTCGTGGCGGCGGAGTTTCTTCCCCAAAGCTTGGTTATTATTTTTTCTCCGACGAAAGACCTCATATAGCAGAAGATGGATATCGGAGGGCCACAAGGGGGCCCATGAGGTAGGGGGCGCGCCAAGGGGGGTAGTGTCAGTGTCAAAACCGGCGGATCTCGGGTAGGGGGTCCCGAACTGTGCGTCTAAGGTTGATGGTAACAGGAGACAGGGGACACGAAGTTTTACCCAGGTTCGGGCCCTCTTGATGAAGGTAATACCCTACGTCCTGCTTGATTGATATTGATGAATACAAGTATTACAAGAGTTGATCTACCACGAGATCGTAATGGCTAAACACTAGAAGTCTAGCCTGTATGAGTAAGGTATTGAGTATATCCTTTCTGGACTACACCCTCGGGTTTATATAGACACCGGGGGGGGGGGGTCCAGGGTTACATAGAGTCGGTTACATAAGAGGGAATCTCCATAGTTGTTCACCAAGCTTGCCTTCCATGCCAAGGAGAGTCCCATCCGGACATGGGTACAGTTTTTGGTCTTCATGTCCTTACAGCCCATCAGTCCGGCCCATAGATAACTGGCCGGACGCTCGAGGACCCCTTAGTCCAGGACTCCCTCAGGAGCCCCTGAACCTTGCTTCAATGACAAGGTATCCGGCGCGTAGTGCTGTCATCGGCATTGCAAGGCGGGTTCCTCCTTCTGAACTCCCGAATAGTCTCCAGATGAATTGATCGTGTCCGGACCTGTAACACACACCACACACAACCGTAGAGAGAATATAATAACACACAAGTCCAATCTGCTGACAACTTTAGTAATGCGACGTCACGCCTGTCCGGGCATAATTTCGAACCGTTTTCACCCCACGTTTCGAGACGCGGTTGTCATTGCCACGTCTTGTCAAAGCAAAGATCATGTCCCCTTATTATGGGATTCTCATCAGTACGGGCGTGGGTAACCCAACTGCGCCATTTACACAGCCCTTGGGAGTAGGCGAATTTTAAGGCGAATTGGGGGGCGTTCGGTATTCACCGCCCTTGTAAGGAGATAAGATTCCCCTTTCTTCTCCCACGCTTTTTTCCTACCTCTCCGCTCTTGAGCTCCAACACCCAAGTCCTCATTCACTCCCATTCAAACAAACACCCAACCATGTCTGGATCCAGAGGTCAAGGAAAATGGATGGCCTCCTCAGTTAAGGAGGATGACATTGCCGAGCTTCGGGCGGCCGGTTACCTGGCGAAGGAAATCGCCCACCGTCTTCCAACCCGGGGACAAATAATCCCCACACCGAAGCCCAACGATAGGGTAGTGTTCATCCCTCATTTCCTCCGCGGGCTAGGGTTTCCACTCCACCCCTTCGTCCGCGGGATAATGTTCTACTACGGGATAGACTTCCACAATCTATCCCCGAACTCCTTCCTCAATATCTCGGCATTCATCGTCGTGTGTGAGGCCCTCCTCCGCATCCACCCCCACTTCGGGATGTGGATCAAAATCTTGAACGTGAAGCTCACGATGGTGGACGGACAGCACACCGAGTGCGGGTCCGCCATGGTGAGCAAGCTCACCAATGTCCCCTGGCCAAAAGGCACATTTGTGGAATCTGTCAAGGAATGGCAAAAGCCATGGTTCTACATCACCGAACCCCACGATGCCACCTGGGCCACGGCTGCCGAATTCAATTCCGGCGCCCCCGTGCGGCTCGCCTCCTGGGTCGAGAAGAGCCCAAACTGGTGTTCATCGGACGAGCTGATTGCACTACAAACGCGTATCCAAAGTATTATTGATAAGGACATCAAGCTTGTGGACATAATCCAAGTGGTGTTGGTGCGCCGAATTCTTCCCTGCCAGAGCTGAAGTCGTCCCCTATGGGATTTCAACCCGAAGAAATAGCATACCCTGGTGAGGCTTTCCAAAATGACTCACGAAGATGCCTGGAGGTTGCTTTTCAAGGGCAACGAGATACCACCGGTCACTCGCTTGGACCGGAGTGACGACATAAATCACCCTCCCAACGAGGTATGTTGTTTTCAACACATCCCTTACTTGCTTGTTTCAAGGAGGATATCTAAGCTTCCATTACCATTGCTTTTTCAGTACTGGTTGAAGAAGGCGAAGCATATCCGGTGTCCGGCTCCCTTGCCCAAGGAGCCAGTCATCCCGCGCTTAGCAAATTTGCTGGAGCCGGCACCTTATAAGGCACCAGAGAAGAAGGCCACAGGGAAGGCCAAGGGGGCCCGGAGCGGCCTCCACCACAAGGGTACCTCGAACGCGACGTCGAAAGACAAGGCCCATTCCCCTACCGCCGAAGACAACGTGGATGATGAGGAGGAGGAGAGTGACTCTCCCCCTGATGGGGGGAGGAAGAAGAGGGTGGCCTCCGCAACTCTGGAGGCGGAGGCGCCCAAAAGGGGGAAGGGCTCCCTCGCGGATAACTCCGCATGGGACGTCGAGGACAGTCCGGAGAGATGCCCCCGCGCTAAGTCTCGGGCCACATCGTAAGTACGAACACCTTATCTGGCCATGGAGTTTCCCCTCTTTATTCTGCTGAGACGATTTATTATATTATTGTAGTCCGGCCCACAATAGCCCTCTGCGATCCTCGTCAGGAGGCTCGCTGGATTCCAAGGCGATGGCCAGCGACTCCCCGCCAGACGCACACTCCCCAAGAACAGGGATGATGCGGAGGTGCTGTCCCGAAGGACTGTTCCCGGCAGGAAGATGCTCAGGAGGCGCCCGAAGGCGTAACCCCCGTCACAGGACACCAAGGGGAACCAATCCCCACGAAGACTGGCGGGGACGGTCGTATACAATTAGGCCCTCAACCGGACTCAATTCCGGAGACCGAGGTGGCTCCGGTATCCAGCACGCACCCTTCTTCAAAAGAAGGGGGATGCCTGTTCCGCCGGGGGCCCCTGTCCAACCAGGGTCACCGGATAGTTTGCTGGAAGTGCTGCGAGGCGTTTCCATTATGGATGAGGACCATGTCCTTATGGGCACGGTGATTGAAAAGGTTCAGTCTGCCAAGAGCGGACTAACCGAGGCCTGCGGCAACCTGCTGACAGGTTTTGAGGTAGGTGACGCCAAAAGGAGAGAATCCCAATGTAGACAGCAGTCCCTGAGACACTATCCTGTCTTCAAAAACAAAAGGCTGGATAGAGGATCAATCTCCTACGATAGGAAACTAACTAAATTTTTCTTAAATACAGGCGTCATTGCTGGCTACGGCCTCACATACTGCTGAAGTCTCCGCACTGAAGCAGAAATTGGTGGAGGCCAAGGGAGAGCTGAGCCAAGTGAAGGGGCAGCTCCAGGAGAAACAAGGTAAGCAACAACCTGTTATATATTCGAAAAGAAGAAAATGATATGCGATGACCAAAATTCCATGATTTGTACAGAAGCGATGACCGAGGTCGAGGCCCTAAGAAAGGCCCTGGCCGAAGCCGAGGGGAAGGCTGTCCAATAGCAAGCCGCTCGTAAGAAGCTCAAGGCCCGGGTGGATGAGGTCCAGCAGGAGCTCCAGGACATGGTGAAGAACTGTGAGGCCTTGAAGCACGAGGCGTCGGCTCGAGAGTCCGAACTTACCAAGTCTCGTCAGAGCGCGGAAGCTACACGGAATGAGGCCCGGGTCGCTCTCCAGGAGATCTAGGAGGCGAAGAAGATCACAGCGGGTAAGGAGTTTAATATGCAAAGCAAGTATGCCGAGAGGAAGTACCTTTTACTAACCCGGATTCGGAGTTGCCCAGGGGCTTTTGTGGATCTGCCATGCAGTGTATCCGATGCTGCGGAGTTCTTTCGGGCCAGGGAAGGGATTCTCTGGAGAAGCTGTTCTGGTCACAATATGCTGTGCCAAAACATCCGGTGGCCTTTGCCGATCAACTAAGATAGTTGGTCGAGCTGCACAGGATGTTCGAACTGGCCATGAAGGATTTAATAATCCGACTATGGCCAGCCGAAGCTATACCTAGCAGTTATTTTAGCCTCGTGAAGCAGGTGGTGGAGGCTTGTCCGTGGCTAGACATTGTCAAGCGATCAGTCTGTATCAAGAATGCCCGCATGGCCTTCACTCGTTGCAAGATGTGGTGGGCGAAGATGGATGCCGTCGAGGTGGCCCGGGGGCCGCCGGAGGGCAAGGAGCACCGCACACCCGAGCGATATTTTGCGGATGTCCTGGAGGGATCTCGACTTGTAGCAACACAGTGCGGGAAGGATGTTATTCTCGAATAAATACATTCATATTTTGCCTTGTATGATGAAAACAAATCCGCTTTGTAATATATTATGTTTTAATTGTATCCTCCTGTGCGGCCGTGTTGTATGAAATCTGAGGGTTAGCTAGTCGTCGGCTTCTGCCCTCATGTAGGTAGTACGGAGGTGTTTGGGATGATATCTAAACAATCTTGATCCAATTATATGGTCCTTGAAGGAGTTGTTTAGCGCAACGAAAAAGGCAACCAGACAATACGGCTTGAGCACCCTCACTTAGCCATAGGAGTTTTATAATAAATCATAGGTGCAACCCCAGGTATACAAACCAGGGTGCTATCAGCATCTGATCGGGAAGTACCGATCCTTTGCGAAATGCGGAAAAACCTCCAACGATTTGAGACCTCCGAATAGTTGACCGGCTCTCGCCGCATCATGATAGTCAGTTTTCGGCTTTCTCTACTGAGGTGCTCATCCGGTTTAGACCAGGGCACAATCGCAGTAGTTCTCCCTTTACTACCCTAGCCGATGTAGTGGAACGTAGGATAGCAAGCATAGGAGCCGGGCAACCCAACTATTGACCAAAGACATGATTCAGAGCCAATGCATATAATTCTAAATTTGTGGTGCTGAACTATACTTAGAAGAAGTGTTCGGACTTTTGTTGCCGTAATGTGGGGTGCTATAAATCCCCTGGCAAACATCAAGATGTACCAAAGTGTATGGGTGCTACCTGATGGGGCTATCCACATGGAAACTAAAAGTTAAAGCAAAGAGAGAAAGAAAACAAAAAAGATGTAAAGGTAAAAAGTTGGGGTCCTACAGAACTAGCTACAAACTGTTTTCACTGTAATGTAATTAGTACGTAAAGGCGCATTGATACAAGTAGTGCAATAAGCAACAGGCTATTCAACATGCCGAAACCAGAGAAGAGCTGCATGTGGGTCCTGGAAGATAGGTAGAGTTATCATTAACAGAATCTCCTAAAAAGTCCATGTATGTCTGCGCCCCTCGCCATCTTGGTGTGTTTATCCTTGAAGAGGACCGATAACCAGACCACCCGATGGGGTCTGTGGTATTAAAAAATAAAATAAGCAAAGGTGAAAGTATGTGTGTATCCGATGTTGGTTGAGCCATGCCGTGGATCACAAGCTAGCTATGCCTCCATCGATGCCCATGGAATTTTGAGTGTGTAGTTATGTATGCACGGCACGCAGGCCACCGCTCTATTGGTACTGAGACGGAGGCCAGATTGCTAGTCGAGCTCCTGAGGAGCCAAGCTCTGCTGCTGCAGAGTAGTCCGGACCCTCTTAAGGGTGTCCGAGGGCTCGGCAGCCGAATGAAGGTTCTGCTTGAGAAGGCTGCTTTGTACTTCTACTACTAGGGCAACTTTGTGCTCTTTTGTACGGAGAGAGCGTTTCATATTGCCATTGACTGTTATGACGCCGCGTGGGCCGGGCATCTTGAGCTTGAGATAAGCATAGTGTGGCACTGCGTTGAATCCAGCAAACGCAGTTCGTCCGAGCAGTGCATAATAGCCGCTATGGAATGGGACGATATCGAAGACTAACTCCTCGCTTCGGAAGTTGTCATGAGATCCGAAGACAACCTCTAATGTGACTGAGCCCCTACAACGGGCCTCTATGCTTGGAATGACTCCTTTAAAGGTAGTCTTTGTAGGCTTGATCCTTGATGGGTTAATGCCCATTTTTCGCACTGTATCTTGATAAAGCAGATTGAGGCTACTACTGCCGGCCATAAGGACATGAGTCAGGTGGAACCCATCAATTATCGGGTCTAAGACCAGAGCGACTGAGCCTCCGTGACGAATGCTGGTCGGGTGATCCCGGCGATCAAATATGATCGGGGAGGACGACCATGGATTGAATTTTCGAGCGACTGGCTCTATCGCGTAGATGTCCCTGAGCGCACGCTTGCGCTCCCTCTTGGGGATTTGAGTAGCATATATCATGGTCACCGTTTTGACCTGAGGGGGAAACTTCTTCTGTCCCCCTATGTTCGGTTGTCGTGGCTCTTTGTCATCGTCCTCGCTTTGCGATCCCTTTTCCCTTGTCGGAGTAAATAGCCATGGGTAGCCTAGCCGGCTTCCCCTGGCCCTTCTGAAAAAATTACGAGCCCGTCTGGCTCTCAAGAATCCAAGACATAGGGCCGCCTTTCCCTGGCTGGCTGTCTCCCAGGTCGGCTATTGGAAGGCGGCCCGACTTTAGCCTTCATGAAGAAAGCCATGGGAGGGCCGACTTCGAGAAGCCGGCCGCGTGGAGGCCGACTCCAGGAAGCCGGCTCCCATAAAGCGGTCGAGACCGTACCCTCAAAGTTTGCGTCCACCTAGCGGCGATGAGACGGGGCGTGGCTACAGTGAAGCCTGCCACCCCCGAATCCCGGAGCATGCCTGGCACAGTGCGCCATACGGGTGGCCATGACCCGTCCGGCGCGGCACTGTTGCCACACTGACCCTGATGTCATCCACGACGGGTTACTAGTACGGCCCACGGGCGGTGGGCCCCTTCAGGCAGAGAGACACCTGAAGGCGGCCTGGCCTCCCCCAGTCGGCCCGAGACGGAGCCGGCTCTCTCCAGCCGGCTTGCCACCCCCTCGAAGGAGACGCCCCATTAAGGAGACAAGACGCGGTGAGGCTACAGTGGCCACCCGCCAGACGGCAGCACTGTAGCCATGCTTACCTCGGCGAAGCCCTCGTCACCAAGATTGAGCAATAGTAACCAGCCACTGACAAGGTCCTAGACAGTGGGGCCTGTCTGTCGACCAGGGAGCCGGCAGCCGGCGGGACCCACCAGCCGGCGGGCCCCAGCAGCCGGCGCAGAAGCCGGAGAGCGAAGACACAGACGGCTGGGCCCCATGCCCAGCCGGATTACCATTGTACCCCCGGGGGTAGGCCTATATAAACCCCCCGGGGTACCCATGCAAAGGGTTGGACCCCCAGCTAGTTTTAGACACCATGCAAGGAGAAGAAGTGGGCTAGCCGTGCCCTTCTTCCTCCTCCCACCGAACAGCTCAAGGAGCATTGTGTAGCTACTTGTCCATCTAGTGATCATGCGGAGACCCCGCAGAGCAGCAGTAGGGGTGTTATCTCCACGGAGAGCCCCGAAGCTGGGTAAGATTCGCCGGCGTGCATGTCTTCGCCTCTTCCCGTTTCCAGGCACCGGCGACGTCTTACTGGCTCCCTCAATGATAAGCCACCCGTTGGCATATGTCGCACTTACCACCCGACATTTGGCGCCCATCGTGGGGCCAGGTGCATCGTCGTCCGGAGACCTGTTCTGGACGGGAACCCTCTTCCTCCCCAGCGAGCGTAGCCAGCCCGGCACGCCTGATGGCGCTTGCCATGACGCGCTGCAAGTCATCACCAGCATCTGCGCGGCGAGCAGCCTCGCCAATCTCCTCGATGAAACCCTCATCTCCGACGAGCTCGCCTCCGATGCGGGCACCAACCACCTCGCCAACCTCCTCAGCCAGCTCCATGTCTCCAGCGAGCCCGCTGTGGATCTGGAGTCGGTTGGCTCCACCGACCCGATGCCTGTCGACTCCGGCACGACCTCCTTCGACACCTTCCCCACCAACGTCGCGATCTACAACAACCCGCTTCCTCGGACCGACGGTCGCGATACTGTCACCACCAAAGTGTTGGTCGTCGGCCACGGTGGCCCGGCCGACGAGAGCGCCCGCGACGCCCCGCATGCGGCGGCCCACGATTTGTCCACCCCCCCTCCCGGCTGATGCCGACGACGAAGCACTGGAGGCGCGCCGCCTTGCCCTCCTCACAGAGGGCCGGAGGCTGGCTTTCGTGAGATGCCTCACTGAGGCCTACCAGCGCGAAGCTGACCGTGCCGCCTTCGGCACGCCGGCCCCGGACGGGCCAAGCCGGGGTGCCATTGTCAAGCAATGCGGCGCCGTCATAGCCGACATGCTGGGAGTCGACCGCCCGGTCTATGCCACTCCGCTCGAGAACTTGCGTGCCGCCCAGGCAGCCGTGGACGAGTTGGACGGCTTGGAGGTCGAAGGACTCCCCCACATGACCCAGCGCATCCAGCAACTGATTGATGCGGCCGCACGGTGGCACGAAGCCGACGCCCGCGCGGGAAGCCCTCCCCCGCGCCGAGATCAGGGCGCGACGTCCTGGACACCGACTACGAGCAATGCCCGCGCGCGGCGCGAGAAAGAGTCGGCGGCCAGCCGAAGCCGGACCCGAATCTCCATCGAGCGAGACGCAGACGGCCATCCCCGAGCCATGGAATGGCGGGGCAACCCGCCTCCGCCTCGACCCCGTGGAGAGAGATATCCCACCCCGCCGCCAGTGGCGCACCCGACTCTCAGCGGCCGACTAGGTCGCCGCGATGGAGTCGGCGAGAACGATGCCCGCCATCGGATCGACCGCCTGGCGTGATCCCTGGCGCTGGAAGAAGAAGACGATGTCGGCCCGCCTTGTTTTGGCCCCCGCATCCGCGACGAGCCTTTCCCCAAAGGGTTCTCGCTCCCAAGAGACACGCCCAAGTACAACGGCTCCGTGAAGCCGGAAGATTGGTAGATCGAGTACTCCACAGCGGTCAGCATAGCCAACGGCAACCGGCGCGTTGCCGTGAAGTACGTGCCCCTCGTGCTGCAAGGCACGGCGCGGACCTGGCTCAACAGCCTCAAGCCTCTCAGCATCAACAGCTGGCTAGATTTCACCGAAGCTTTCATCCGCAACTTCACCAGCACCTACAAGCGGGCCCCCAAGCCCAGGCAGCTCTCCCTGTGCGTACAGGGCCCAGCCGAGTCCACTCACGACTACCTCACATGTTGGGCCGAGCTCCGCAATTCTTGCGAGGGGGTGCACGAGGTGCAAGCCATCGAATACTTCACCGCCGGGTGCCGAGAAGGTACCCTCCTCAAGCACAAGCTCCTCTGCGACGAGCCGACTACCCTCGACGAGCTTCTGGACATAGCGGACAAGTACGCCACCGCCGACTCCTCAATGAAGACCGAGCTCCGGGTAGACGCGTCCGGAAAAGTCCTCAACCCGGCGCCCAACACGCCGGCTTGGGATTCCGGCCGACGCCCACACTCGAATGACCACAAGCGCAAGGGCCCCGCGCCGCCTCCCGCCAGTCGGCAGGTGGCCACAGTTGAAGACGTGCCGCCCAAAGGGCGGCCCGCGCCCAAGAAACCCAAGGGCGGCAGGCCGGCTTAGCAGCCGGCCTTCTCCTACGAGCAAACTCTCGACGCCCCGTGCAAGTTCCACAATGGCGCGAAGCCGTCCAACCACACAACCCGGAAGTGCCATTGGCTCACCTGAATCTCCAAAGGCGAAGGGCTCGCGCCGCCTCCGCCTGCCGGCCCGCCACCTCCGCCTGCCGGCTCGCCGCCTCCGCCTGCCGGCCCGCCGCCTCCGGTTCCGCCGGCGCCGGCCGCTCGGCCCGCAGTAGGAGCCGTGCACGATGAGTTCCCCGACGAGCATGCCGCCTATATCGTCTTTACAAGCCAGCCCGAAGACCGGCGCAACAAACGCCGAGAGAACCAGGAAGTCAGCATGGTTGCTGCCAACCCCGCCGAGCACATGCACTGGTCAGAAAAGCCTATCAGCTGGAGCCGGGCCGATCACCCAGAGGTGATGCCATCTCCCGGCTCTTATGCGTTGGTTCTGGATGCCACCCTTGCAATGGATAGACGCGCCGCCTGCTTCTCCCGTGTGTTGAAAGACAGCGGGAGCAGCATCAACATCTTGTACCGCGACACCCTGGAGAAGCTGAACGTCAAGACAAAGCAACTCACGCCTACTCGGACAGTGTTCCATGGCATCGTACCCGGCCTGTCCTGCGCCCCCATTGGCAAGATCAAGATTGATGTACTCTTTGGGGACAAGGAGCATTTCCGCCGGGAAGCAATATGGTTTGAAGTGGTGGACCTGGAGAGCCCCTACCACGCGTTGCTTGGCCGACCTGCCTTGGCCAAATTCATGGCAGTTCCCCACTATGCATACCTCAAGATGAAGATACCAAGCACCAAAGGCGTCATCACCGTAGCCGGCGATTACAAGAAGTCCTCTGAGTGCGCAGCAGCCAGCAGCCGGCTGGCCGAGTCCCTTGTGATTGCCGAAGAAAAGAAGATGTTGGACCGAGTCGTGGCCATAGCCGGCAAGCAGTCGGCCGTGTCCCCCGATCCCAAGGAGCATGATGCTCAAGGATCTTTCCAGCCGGCCAAGGAGACGAAGAAGATACCTCTTGACCCCGAGCACCCAGAGAGGTTTGCCGTCATCGGGGCAAACCTAAACAGCAAATAGGAAGGCGAGCTCGCCGATTTCCTCCGTGAGAATCGGGACATCTTTGCATGGTCCCCTAAGGACATGCCGGGCGTCCCGAAGGAATTCGCCGAGCACAAACTACACGTCCGAGAAGACGCAAAGCCAGTCAAACAACCCCTTCGCCGACTGTCGGAGGAGAAACGCAGGATTGTGGGAGAGGAGATAGCCCGGCTTCTGGCAGCCGGCTTCATTATGGAAGTTTTCTTTCCAGAGTGGCTCGCCAACCCGGTCCTCGTGCTAAAGAAGAACAACAAGTGGCGCATGTGTATAGACTACACGAGCCTCAACAAGGCTTGCCCCAAAGATCCCTTTGCCCTGCCGAGGATTGACCAAGTGATAGACTCCACGGCCGGATGCGAGCTGTTGAGTTTCTTGGATGCTTACTCAGGATATCACCAGATAAAGCTAGATCCGGACGACCGCCTGAAGACCGCCTTCATCACGCCATTTGGAGCCTTCTGCTACCTGACTATGACATTCGGCTTAAGAAATGCCGGTGCCACTTTTCAGCGTTGCATGCAGAAGTGCCTCCTCAAGCAACTCGGCAGAAACGCTCACGTCTACGTGGACGACATTGTGGTGAAGACGGAGAAGCGCGGCACCTTGCTGGAAGACCTCAAAGAAACGTTTGAGAACCTACGCCGGTTCCAAATCAAGCTCAACCCCGAGAAATGCGTGTTCGGAGTGCCAGCCGGCCAGCTCCTAGGCTTCCTGGTCTCCGAACGCGGCATCGAATGCAACCCGGTGAAGATCAAGGCCATCGAGAGAATGGCGATCCCCACCAAGCTTCGAGACATCCAAAAGTTCACCGGATGCTTGGCCTCCTTGAACCGCTTCATCAGCCGGCTCGGAGAGAAAGCTCTCCCCCTCTACCGCCTCATGAAGAAGAGCACTCACTTCGAGTGGAACGACCAGGCCGACCAAGCTTTTCACGAGCTGAAGAAGATGCTGGCCACGCCGCCCGTCCTAGCGGCGCCGACTGAGAAAGAGCCCATGCTCCTTTACATTGCCGCAACCAGCCGGGTGGTCAGCACCGTCATGATAGTCCAACGCCCAGAAGAAGGCCGAGCCCAGCCGGTCCAGAGGCCGGTGTATTATTTGAGCGAGGTGCTGTCAACCTCGAAGCAGAACTATCCGCACTACCAGAAGATGTGCTATGGCGTGTACTTCGCCGCCAAGATGCTGAAGCCCTACTTCCAAGAGCATCCCATCACGGTCGTATGCACCACCCCGCTGGCCGAGATCATAGGCAGCCGGGATGCATCCGGCCGGGTGGCGAAATGGGCCATCGAGCTGGCCCCTTACACTATCTTCTACCAGCCTCGCACCGCCATCAAGTCCCAAGCATTGGCCGACTTCCTCGTCGACTGGGCTGAGACCCAGTACCTACCACCGGCTCCCGACTCCACTCATTGGCGCATGCACTTCGATGGGTCCAAGATGCGCACCGGCTTGGGAGCCGGCATCATCCTCACCTCTCCCAAAGGCGACAAGCTCAGATACACGCTGCAAATTCACTTTGCCGCCTCCAACAACGTGACCGAGTACGAGGCGCTCATACACGGGCTCCGGCTTGCCAAAGAACTCGACATTCGCCGGATCCTATGTTATGGCAACTCGGACTTGGTGGTCCAGCAATCATCCGGCGACTGGGATGCCAAGGACGCAAATATGGCAAGCTATCGCTTCCTCGTTCAGCAGATCAGCATGTATTTTGAAGGATGCGAATTCCTCCACGTACCGCGAGCCGACAACGAGCCAGCTGATGCTCTGGCTCGAATAGGCTCCACTCGGCAAGCAATACCAACCGGCGTCGCTCTACAACGCCTCCTCAAGCCGTCCATCAAGCCGTCTCCAGAGTCCGATTCCATCTTCGTACCGCCTAACCCCGACGCGGCCGGGTCCGGCTCGAAGAACCAAGCAGGCGACCCTGGGACTTCAGTAGTCGGCCCGGGGACTTCGGCAACCGGCTCGGGGACTGCCACACCCGGCTCGGGGACTGTAGTAGCCGGCCCGGGGACTGCACCAGCACAACAGCCGGCGGCCGACTCCAGCATTTCACCACCCAGCCCGCCCACCCTGGTGGCAGTAGCCACATTGGCAGTAGGAGAAGTCGCGGCTCCGTCATGGGCTCAGTCCATCCTCAACTTCCTAGTAAACCAAGATCTGCCGGCTGACGAAACAGAGGCAAGACAAGTCCAACGTCGAGCCGGAGCATACACAATCGTCAACAGAGAACTCGTCAAGCGCAGTGTCACTGGAGTCCTCCAGCGATGCGTCGAGCAAGAGAAGGGCATTGCAATCCTCAGAGACATCCACCAAGGAGAATGCGGCCACCATGCGGCCTCAAGATCACTCGTCGCCAAAGCCTTCCGCCATGGTTTCTTTTGGCCGACTGCTTTGGATGACGCCAAGGAGTTAGTTAAATATTGCAAAGGGTGCCAACTCTTCAGCTCCAAGCAACACATGCCGGCTTCGGCACTCAAGACCATTCCCCTCACCTGGCCCTTCGCCGTTTGGGGACTGGACATGGTGGGCCCATTCAAGACGGCGCGCGGCGGCATGACGCATTTGCTCGTCGCCGTGGACAAATTCACCAAGTGGATTGAGGCAAAGCCGATCAAGAAGCTGAATGGGCCGACTGCTGTGACATTCATCGCAGACATAACAACTCGGTACGGCGTGCCACACAGCATCATCACCGACAATGGCACGAATCTTGCCAAAGGAGCCTTGGCACGTTTCTGCGCAGCCCAAGGTATCCGGCTGGACTTAGCGTCCGTCGCCCACCCGCAGTCAAACGGCCAGGTCGAGCGAGCCAACGGCCTCATCCTCTCCGGCGTCAAGCCCCGACTGGTCGTACCTCTGGAGCGTTCAGCCGGCTGTTGGCTCGATGAGCTGTAGGCTGTCCTCTGGAGTCTGTGCACTACCCCAAACAAGTCAACTGGCTTCACTCCTTTCTTCCTCGTGTACGGTGCCGATGCGATCATCCCAACCGACATCGAGTTCGACTCGCCCCGGGTAACCATGTACACGGAGGCGGAGGCCAAGGAAGCACGAGAAGACGGCGTCGACCTGCTGGAAGAAGGCCGGCTGTTAGCCCTCAGCCGGTCTGCCATCTACCAGCAGGGTTTGCGCCGCTACCACAGTCGGAAGGTCAGGCCAAGATCTTTCCAAGAGGGCGATCTTGTGCTCCGGCTGATCCAGCGAACAGCCGGCCAGCACAAGCTCTCGGCCCCTTGGGAGGGCCCCTTCGTCATCAGCAGAGCTCTAGGCAACGACTCCTACTACCTAATCGACGCGCAGAAGCCCAACGCACGCAAGAGAGACGACTCCGGCAAGGAGTCGGAACGACCATGGAACGCCAACCTCCTTCGAAGATTTTACAGTTGAAATGCAGTATGTATCACGCTAACTTTTGTACTAAATACGAGACGATAGGCCCCCCGAGGAGGGCTCGGGGACTGCCATCTTTTATCTATGAATGAAAAGTATCATGCTTATGACCTTGTCATTTCATTTACTTGTTCCGTCCGGCACCGGGTTCGACTAGTCGGCCCGGGGACTGGCCGACTGGAGTTATATTAGAAGTCCTACCCGCGGTCAGACAAGTAGTGTGCCGACACCCAAGCTTAGCTCTTGCCAAAGTCACAGTTCGAAGAACCGGCTGTCCGGCTGGCAAGAGTCAAAAGCAGGAAAGGATGCCCACACGAAAAATGGCCAGGGACCAACGGACTAATATAACGAAAGCCGGTTTGCCGCCTACCACCGACCGACTACCAAAGTAGCCGGCCGGCCGGTTTCCATTCACTTCACTTCAATCCAAGAAAGCTCGAGTACTTGCCTCCCCAAAGAGGGAAGGCGGCAAAGGAAAAAGCCTAAGGATAAAAAGCATACGCGAATGGAAACCAAACATGCACATAATAATATTTACATAAAAGACCTCCAAGAGGCCAGCATTCAACATAGTTTGGATACACCCCCAGTGGGTGGAACTGCGAAAGCTTAATAAAGATTGTTTAAAAGGCAACAAGCAGGAAAAATAAGGACGGCAGGTCAAGCTGGCGGAGCGACCGACGAGCCGGGCTGGTCGGCGGAGACGGTTGTGCCGGCTGAAGGAGTGGCCGGCTGGCGAACCTCGGCTTGATCACCGCCTCCCGCAGAGGGCGCGCTTCCACGCGCCTCGTTGCTGGAGGCACGGTCAGCCTGAGGCCGGCCGGTTGTTCCACTAGCCGGCTCGACGTCTTCACCGTCCTCTTCTTCGTTATCCTCGCCCTCGTCGCTGGAGGCGATCTCCTCTGCCGAGTCCTCGCCCACCACCGGGTTCAGCCCGAACCACTCCTCCGGCTGGGCAACGCCGTCATCATTGATTTCAGGTGCAAAAACGCTGATGTCGGTGCACTCGGCGATCGTCGAAGCACGCTGGGCGATAGCCGGCCGCACCTCCTCCAGCTCCGCGTCGGCCTCCAGCCGCCAAGTGCGCAGCTGGTCCAGGTTCAGCCCTGGGTACCAAGCTCGAACGAACTCCAACGCCCGCCCGGCTCCAAGACGGGCCGCCGACGCCTTCCAAGCTTCAAAGCGACCGACTGCGACCTCCAGCCAGTCGGCTGTCCGGCTTGGGGTGCGGGGGATCGTCTCGCCGGGCCAGAGGGCGGCCAACACCTGCGCCCCGGCACGTTGGAGCCGGCGAAGCATCCGGTGAGCCGGCTGCAGCCGCGCTTGGACAGCCAAGAGCTGCTCCTCAAGCGTCTGATTCGCGTCCGGCGCGATGTTGACCCCCGCCTGACGGCGCGCCTCGCGATGGGCCTCGATGGTTTGGGCGGCGAAGGCGGAGTAGCCGGGAAAGTAGTCTGCACAAGAAAATAGGCAGCAGCACAAGTCAAGCCAAAAACCAGGCGGCAAGGGGCAGGAGAGGAGCGAGGAAGGCGGCTTACCGTCGATCAAGTCCTCGATGCGGCCGAAGCCTTCATCCAGCGCTCGCCGGGTCTCAGCCCAGCTCGCCGCCTCGGTCTCAAACTCTGCCTTCAGGGCGGCCTCGCTATCCTGCGCTTTCTGCAGGGCCGCCTTGTGGCTCTCCTCTTGGTCAGCCAGCTTCTTGGCCAGGCGGTCACGCTCCTGGACCAAGGCAGCGTACTCAGCATCCTTGGTACGAAGGGCGGCCTGCGCTTCGCCGAGCTCCCTCCTCAAGTCGGTGTTGGCCCCTGAAAGCACGAAAAGAAAAAAAACCAATAAGGATAAAGTCGTCAAGGAAGATCCGACCCGACTGCTCAGCAGTCGGCCCGAATCTCGGGGACTACACCCAGTGGGTGCGCTGACGCGCCCCCACAGGAGACAGACAAGATCAAGCACTTACTTCGGCTGTTGGTCAGGTCGTCGGTCTTCCGACCCAACTCCTGAGCCTGGGAGTTGAAGGCGGCAGCACGGGAGTTATGATATTCCTGGAAGTTCAGACAGGAAGCAAAAATAAGGTAGTCATCAAGAAAGATCCGACCCGACTGCTCAGCAGTCGGCCCGAATCTCGGGGACTACACCCAGTGGGTGCGCTGACGCGCCCCCACGAAAGAAATCAAGAGACCAAAGCGGCCAAGAATGAAAGACTCACCCGGATGGCGGCCCGCGTCGACAGGAACTCCTGGGTGTACTGCTGCAGCAGGGCGGCCTAAGCTTGAAGCCAGCTCCGGACCTGTTGAGCCGCCACATTCAGCTCGTCAGTCCCCCCGCTGGGAGTCCACTCGGACGTGGCGGTGCTGGCCACCTCCAGAGCCTCCGCCGACTAGCCGGCGCCCGCAACTCGGTGCGACTTCGGCAGAGCGGCGCTTCCCCCTGCGCGCCGATGCGTCACCGGCTGCACCTCGAAGCCGGCTCCGTCCTACGGCTCACCCCCGGCCGGCTCCTCTGGCGCCGTTGACGATTGGCCGCCTTGGCCCGCTCCGGTTGGCGCTGCCGGCGGCGCTCTCCCCGCGAAGACCACGAGGTCCTCCCTCCTCTCCATCCGCGGCGGGTCTTGGACGATTTCCTCCGCTAGGGGCAATGGAGTGTCAGGGGCCACGGCTCGGAGGGGAATGGCGAGCAGCAGAGGCTGGTTACGCGAACCCTCCGCTTCCGTTTTCGCGGTCGCCGCCTCCGCCTGGGCCTTGGCTGCCGCGTCGGCCTGCTCCCTCGCCGCCTGGGCGGCCACTTTTTCCGCCGCCTCACGCTCCTCCCGCGCCTCACGGGTGTTCTGCTCCGTGGCCTCCCTGAGGTCGGCGCGGGGGTCCATGCGGCGGGAGCCCGAAGACCCTCCAGTCGGCCCAACTACGGAGCCGCCCGGACCCCGCTCAAGGGAAAGCGACGCCCTGTCCAGTGAGCGGGAAAAGGTTAGGAAGAATGTTCGAACAAGAGAGAACGATGAAAAGCATGCGACCAGGCAATCGACGAATTACGCTGAGACCGCCTGAGGCTGCTTCACCGCCTTGCGGAAGCGGGCCGCTTTCGCGGCCGCCTCATCTCGTTTGGTCGCCGCGGTGGAGGCTTTGGACTTCTTCGGCCGACTGCCGAAGAGGGTTGACGCGGCCCAGCGCTTCTATGCGCCGCCGCTGGCAGCCGGCGCGGTGGACAAGCCCGCGCCCTGATGGTCGGCCGCTGGCTGGCGACGCGGGGCGACTTTGGCTTCAGCATCATCCGGCCAGTCCTCGAAGCTGGCGGTAAGCCCTGTGCCTCCGGGCTCGGCGTCGTCCCCCACGACGGCGTTTTCCATGGCGGCCGCCCCCAAATCCGGGTCGTCGACGTCGTCCACCATGCGGTCGTGGACGTACTGGCGTTCTATCCCTGCTGCCCCGGTCGTCGGCGGAAGAAGGGGGTTCTGCTAAGAAGAACCGACCGATCAGAAGCCGGCCATCATAAAGCCGGCTACCAACAAAAAGAAGAAAGAGAGGAAAGCTCACCACGGGCGAAGGATTGGCGCGAGAATACGGCACCTTGCCGTATCGCCAGTCCTCGGCGAGCTTGCAATTGGAGATATGATTTACCATGTACGACACCTCCGCATGAGGCATCTCCCTGGTGCTCAGCCGGCTTGGGTCGAAGTGGCCGCTCATCTGACACATCATGTCGGGCCGGCTTTGGAGAGGAAGTATCTGGCGCTCCACGAAGGCGGCCACCAAGTCGGCCCCGCTCAGGCCTTCCGACTGGATCATCACCCGAAGCCGGGAGACGACAGCGTTTCCGGCCTGAGATAGTGACCTGGACGGGAAACTCCATGAGGGCTGCCTCCCAGCCGGCGGGCCGGCTATGTAAGCCGGCAGGTTGACGTGGTCTCCTTGCTGGGGGACGTTCTTCACATAGAAGTACGACTTCTGCCAGATCTTCACCGACTGGATCAGGGGGATGGACGGGAACGGGCTGTTCTCGCTCGACCTCCTCATGGCGATGAAGGCCCCGCAGGGGGCGGGCACGCCTGCAATGATGGTGCCGAGTTTGCTCTGGAAGAATTCCCCCCAGAGCTCCAGCGTGGGGAGCAGCACCAAGAACCTTCGCCGAGAGAGACGAAGGCCGACAGCAGCATCACCGCGTTGGGCGTGAGGTGATGTGGCTGAAGATTGTACAACTCGAGGAATCCGCGCAGGAATCCACGCAGGAAGTGCGAGCGGAAGCCGCGCAGGAAGTGCGAGCGGAAGACGACCCGTTCGCCCTCCTCAGGTGCCGGCGAGATCTCCGTCTCTGGCGCCAGGCGGACCCGCACGAGGTTGGCGTCGGGCAGGCGCCGAGTCTGGCGGAGGAAGTCAACATGGTCCTCATGGACGTTGCAGCCGTCCCACGAGCTCGACAGCGCCATGGGAGCAAGACGATGTGGCGGCGCGGCGGCGCTGAGACGGGAGGCTGCACCGGCAACGAGAGGAAGAAAGGAGGACGAGAAGGGGCGGAGCGAGAGAGAGCGTGCGAACCTCTGTCTCTCCCCCTACTTATAGGCTCGCGTGGCGGAGCCGAGGAGGCGTGGCGCGGGGAAATGTGGGGATCGATCATGCCCACTCCCCCATGTCCCGCGTTTATTGTGCCCTAACGGCGAAATAAAATCGCCACGGGAAGGCGAGCGGTCCACCTGGGCCGCAGAAGATCAGTGTTCGGGCCGAGGCCTAGGAGTGGCGGGCCCGGGCCTGCGGCGGCGTCCCTTCGCGCGCGTGCGCTGGCAGGGTCTCGCTGCCACGTGGCCCGCAGGAGGGCCCGCGGTCAGCATGCGGGTCGACCACTTTCCCGCCTGCAAGACGCAGGGCTCCCTGAACTCGGCACACACCAGCAAAGCCGGCTCGTCAGGGTAGGAAGCTGACCAAGCTTCTCGTCCCTTTTTCCGCCTCGAAGCTCGATCAGCTTCGGGGACTACTTTGGAGTAAATAGCCATGGGTAGCCTAGCCGGCTTCCCCTGGCCCTTCTGAGAAAATTACGAGCCCGTCCGGCTCTCAAGAATCCAAGACATAGGGCCGCCTTCTTCTGGCCGGCTGTCTCCCAGGCCGGCTATTGGAAGGCGGCCCGACTTTAGCCCTCATGAAGAAAGCCATGGGAGGGCCGACTTCGAGAAGCCGGCCGCGAGGAGGCCGACTCCAGGAAGCCGGCTCCCATAAAGCGGTCGAGACTGTACCCTCAAAGTTTGCATCCACCTAGTGGCAATGAGATGGGGCGTGGCTACAGTGAAGCCTGCCACCCCCGAATCCCCGAGTGCGCCTGGCACAGTGCGCCGTATGGGTGGCCATGACCCGTCCAGCGCGGCACTGTTGCCACACTGACCCTGATGTCATCCACGATGGGTTACCAGTACGGCCCATGGGTGGTGGGCCCCTTCAGGCAGAGAGACACCTGAAGGCGGCCTGGCCTCCCCCAGTCGGCCCGAGACGGAGCCGGCTCTCTCCAGCCGGCTTGCCACCCCCTCGAAGGAGACGCCCCATTAAGGAGACAAGACACGGTGAGGCTACAGTGGCCACCCGCCGGACGGCAGCACTAGAGCCATGCTTACCTCGGCGAAGCCCTCGTCACCAAGATTGAGCAACAGTAACCAGCCACTGACAAGGCCCTGGACAGTGGGGCCTGTCTGTCGACCAGGGAGCCGGCAGCCGGCAGGACCCACCAGCCGGCGGGCCCCACCAGCCGGCGGGCCCCACCAGCCGGCGCAGAAACCGGAGAGCGAAGACACAGACGGCTGGGCCCCATGCCCAGCCGGATTACCATTGTACCCTCGGGGGGTAGGCCTATATAAACCCCCTGGGGTACCCATGCAAAGGGTTGGACCCCCAGCTAGTTTTAGACACCATACAAGGAGAAGAAGCAGGCTAGCCGTGCCCTTCTTCCTCCTCCCACCGAACAGCTCAAGGAGCATTGTGTAGCTACTTGTCCATCTAGTGATCATGCGGAGACCCCGCAGAGCAGCAGTAGGGGTGTTATCTCCACGGAGAGCCCCGAAGCTGGGTAAGATTCACCGGCGTGCATGTCTTCGCCTCATCCCGTTTCCAGGCACCGGCGACGTCTTCCTGGCTCCCGCAATGATAAGCCACCCGTTGGCATATGTCGCACCTACCACTCAACATCCCTGTTCTCGGCGTTTAATTTGCCGGCCTGTTTGAAAACCCAACACTATCTATTTGTATGATTAGGAGGCTTTTCGGGGCTGCCGTGAATCTGGCATGGACGATCAAGTATGCGGTCCAAGCTGGATGGGCCCGAATTGTTCTTTTGGAATGGCTTCTTCTGCTTACCGGACTTAGAGTCGCTGAATCCAGCGTTGACCGCTATACCATCGGTGTTGTCACTGTTGTTTCGTCGCTTGTATCTATTGCGTCGAGACTTGTCTTTGTTGCTTTTAACTTCAAGGGTGCCGGCATCGCTTGCATTGTTTTTGCTACAGGCCAACCAACTATCTCTGCCCGCACAAAAGAGGTTCATGAGTCCGTGAGGGCTGCCATGGATTTTGGCTTTTCTTGGCCGAGGTGGCGAGCGAGCCATTCGTCGCGGATGCTATGCTTAAAAGCTGCTAGAGCTTCGGCGTCTGGACAGTCGACAATTTGGTTCTTTTTAGTTAAGAACCTTGTCTAGAATTTCCTGGCGAACTCTTCGGGCTGTTGAACTATATGGCTTAAGTCATCAGCGTCCGGAGGTCGAACATATGTACCTTGGACATTATCGAGGAAAGCCTCTTCCAAGTCCTCCTAGCTGCCAATTGAATTTTCAAGCACACTGTTTAGCCAATGCCAAGCTGGCCCTTTGAGTTTTAGAGGGAGGTATTTTATGGCATGAAGGTCATCTCCGCGGGCCATATGGATGTGGAGAATGAAGTCCTCAATCCATACCGCAGGGTCCGTCATTCCATCATATGATTCTATGTTCACGGGCTTGAATCCTTCTGGGAATTCGTGATCCAGGACCTCATTAGTGAAGCAATGAGGATGTGCGGGGCCTCTGTATTGGGCCGTATCGTGGCGCGGCTCCGATAGAGTCTGTATGTGATATTCAACCCGCCCATGACTGGGTTTGTCACGTCCGAATAGGTGGCTGCTGTCGCGTGTCGAGGCGCGTCCTCGCGATCCGTAGATTGATCTGGTGTGTCCTGCTTTATTGTTCAGTGTTTGCCGGAGGTCATATGTACGGCCGTGGGCTAATTTGCCTCTACCTAAGTGATGAGGCGGGGCTGGCTGGTGTTCGGCATGAGTTGCCGTTTTGTCCCGACTACGTGGTGGTCGATCGGCCATGGTATGTACTCCGGTGCCTCCTTGTCGAACTAAGGTACCAATTTGCGCTTTGGGTAGCTTTTGGTTGGGTGCTTGATGCCGTATTCTTCGGCTGCTAGGACATCCGTCCATTTATCATTGAGCAGATCCTGATCAGCTTGAAGCTGCTGCGGCTTCTTTTTTAGGCTCCTTTCCATGGCTATTAGCTGGCGCTTGAAGCGCTCCTGCTCAAGAGGTTCCTCGGGCATGATGAAATCTTCGGTGCCGAGGCTCACCTCATCATCGGAGAGCGGGAGGTAATTATCGTCCTCCGAATTTTCATGATTGGCCTATTTTAACAGGGCTAACCTGCTCATCTTCCCGTTCATCTTGTTTGTTTGCTTTATCGACGGGGTATTCGTTGTCTTCGGCACCTTCCGGAGTGTCATCTTCTCATGTGCCGGTGTTTTTGTCTTTACTGCGGCGTGACTTAGAGCGGCGCCGCTGACGACGGTGCTTTGACTGTATTTCGGAAGTTTATCCTCAACTGGGGCTTCCTTGTCGTCGTCGCTGTGCTCCTTTGGTGCATCCACCATGTATACGTCATATGAGGAAGTGGCCGTCCAGCGTCCGGTGAACGGCAGGTTCTGGGCCTCCTCTTCTCCGGCATCGTCGTCCATACCGTCGATGTCCTCGGAGTCTTTATCAAGTTCGTCGGTCAAATCCTCGATCGTGGCTATAAAGTGGGTGGCGGGTGGGACGTAGAATTCTCCATCGTCAGCCCCTAGTTCGACCCAGATATAGTTCGGTTGTGGGGTCCTCCTCCAAGGACAGGTTTTTAATGAGTTCAGCATATCACCCAAAGGCGAGTGCTGGAAGATGTCTGCGGTACAGAATTTGAAGATCGATGAACAATCAAGCTCGGCGTCTGCGGGCTCACGCGGTTTGGAACCTGCGGCCGGAGACGAGTCCAGCATTCCGGTGGCATAGGCCTCATGTGAGACCAGATCCATGTACGGCTCCAACGCCGTGGAATATGCGGTCTCCAAGGTGAGGTTAATCCTTCCGTCTCCGGATGGCACAGCCTGCTCCGGCTCTAGGGCCAGGGCGGTTACAGGAGCGATCTCCTGGATGCGTCTTGATGAAACATTTTGGTCATGATCATCGGGGTGACCGGGAGCGGCCACCATGGAATCGAATCCGGCAAAGATCAAGTCTCAACGGATATCTGCGACGTAGTTCAAGCTCCCGAATCGGAACTGATGGCCAGGGGCGTAGCTTTCAATCTGCTCCAGATGGCCAAACGAGTTGGCCCGTAGTGCGAAGCCACCGAATACGAAGATCTGCCCGGGGAGGAAAGTTTCTCCGCAGACAACGTCATTATTGACGATTGAAGGGGCCATCGAACCTTTCAGCGACACCACAAAGGAACTCTCAATGAAAGCACCAATGTTGGTGTCAAAACTGGAGGATCTCGGGTAGGGGGTCCCGGACTGTGCGTCTAAGGTTGATGGTAATAGGAGACAACGGACACGAAGTTTTACCTAGGTTCGGGCACTCTTGATGGAGGTAATACCCTACGTCCTTCTTGATTGATATTGATGAATACGAGTATTACAAGAGTTGATCTACCACGAGATTGTAATGGCTAAACCCTAGAAGTCTACCCTATATGACCAAGGTATTGAGTATATCCTTTCCGGACTACACCCTCCGGTTTATATAGACACCGGGGGGATCTAGGGTTACATAGAGTCGGTTACATAAGAGGGAATCTCCATAGTTGTTCGCCAAGCTTGCCTTCCACGCCAAGGAGAGTCCCATCTGGACACGGGTATAGTCTTCCATCTTCATGTCCTTACATCCCATCAGTCTGGCCCATAGATAACAGGCCGGACGCCCGAGGACCCCTTGGTCCAGGACTCCCTCAGGTAGGGCGCGCCCCCACCCTCGTGGCCAGGGTGTGGGCCCCCCTGGAACTTTCTTCGCTCAGTATTTTTTATATATTCTGGAAATAACTTCCGTGAAGATTCATGACTTTTGGAGCTGTGCAGAATAGGTCTCTAATATTTGCTCCTTTTCCGGCCCAGAATCTCAGCTGCCAGCATTCTCTCTCTTCATGTAAACCTTGTAAAGTAAGAGAGAATAGGCATAAGTATTGTGACGTAATGTGTAATAACAACCCATAATGCAATAAGTATCGATATAAAAGCATGATGCAAAATGGACGTATCACGAAGCACCGGGCACACAGGTTGAAATACTTAGGAAATTCATAGAAGGCAGAGCTAATTTCGATAGATGCGCAAAATGATACAGCTACAGGGGTGGGCCCTGACAGCTTGAGGATAATACAACCCGAGGGGACCCTCAACTGAACAACCAACAAGTCACCTGGCACCAATTTTGTAGAAGTGTCGAGGTAGTTGAAGAAGCATGCCGTGGAGATTGCTCCTCATGAGCTGGACGGCTCCGGAGGCCTGGGAGGCCCGCAAGGCCCAAAAGGCTCGCCAGGGTCCAGGACCTCCTGAGACGCGACCGCCAAGCGCCTGGCCTTGTGAGACGCCATAGTACGCTGCGCCAGGCGCTGGTACAAGGCGCCTATGTTTAGCAGGCTGAACGGCATGCAGACGTAGTTGCAGGGGTGGCCCCCACGCTGGCCAACGCGTGACGGCCAGAACAGATCATGCGAAGCGGACCTGTTGAGGCACGGGATGTTGACGCAGACGTGCAGCTCGCCACCCGTGTCGAGGGCCGCGACTGCACTAGGTGGTGCGGGGCGACGCTCGCCACGCATGGCCCACACCTCCTGAAGCTCCTCGATCGCTTGGTGACGAATCCTCGCGTTCTTGGCACCTTGCTCCTTGCACCTTGCTTATGGGGGCATGCATCGAAGCATGCCTCCAAGTGATGCTCAGGCACCTCCCTCGTTGCAATACTCAAGTCAGAGGCCCTCTAGATGGAAGCCCTCGAGCACGTCCTGCGGGAAACGTTGGGCACGCCTTCCTATGCAGGAGGAAGGGGTGCCCCGATAGCAGGCGCGGGGCCCGAGGTGCCTCCAGAGGGCTTCTCGGTCTTTAGATGACCCTTGGGGAGGAGCTGCTTCTTCTCCGCGGGGAGTGGCCTCGGGAGGCAGGACGACACCCTCGTCGTCGGAGTTCTCGTCTGCGGTAGCACGGTAGGCATGCTCAAGAGAACAGACCGCGTCTTTCTCATCTCAGGCGACTGTGATGATGCCGCTACACCCTGGCATTTTGAGGACATTGTAGCCATGGTGGGTTGCCGCCATGAACTTGGCGATGGCAGTGTACCTGAGGATGGCATTGTACGGGGGGCTGATGTGGGCGACATCAAAGTTAATGAGCACGGTGTGGTAGTTGTCACGCTTGCCGAAGGTGATGGGAAGGCTCACCTGCCCCAGGGGTGTGGTGGATCCATTAGTCACTCATGAGAAAGGCTTGGTGGGCTGGAGCTAGTCATAAGGCACTTGGAGCATGTCGAACGTTTCCACAAAGAGGACATTGACCCCAACGCCATCGTCGATGAGGGTCTTGGTGACGAGGAGGTTTCTGATGGTGGGCGTGCAGAGCATGGGAACTGTGCCTACCGTGGCCGAGCACTTGAGGTGATCCATGGAATCGAAAGTAAACAAAATCAAAAGTCTGAACGACACCCTAAGGGCTGTATATATGGAGGAAGAGGGGGGAATTTCATGGCCCTTGGAGGAGGAGTCCGAAACCAACCCTAACTCTTGTTTCCCAACAGATACGGACTCTAAAAATAGCCTATAGTTAAGTATTTGGAAAATACATGGGCCGGGCCCAATAATAAGGTGACGTAGCACCTAGAATAGCCTCTGGACAAAATTTATGAAGTGGCATCTTGTATATTTCGTCCAAGGCTTCATGCACTCCTTATGGTGGCTTCAAAGTCCTGAAATCATCACTTGTAACTCCATTCTTGATCCCCTTGCGCATGCCATCATCTCCATGCTTGGTCTTGCTCCAGTGTTCATCCCTCTTATCCATGCCAGGCCCTTCATTTGTAAGAAAAACAAATGTATCCAATTTAGGCAGCATCATATTCTCATGAACATTAGAATCATTACTAAGAAACGAAAGTACCTGATAATTTAATTGGCGTGCGCGAGCTCTTGTAATTGGTCCTGTATGTATAGCAGTAGAGGCTATGGGTGTAACAATGGTATTGATGTCCCCATCATCCTCCCCTTCTTGAAATGAAGTCGTCCTCAACGGAAGCTCATCTTCCTCACCCAAATAAGGCTTCAAATATGCAATGTTAAAAGTGGGACTAACCCCAAAATCTGCAGGCAGCTGAAGTTTATATGCATTATCATTTATTTTCTCTAACACCTTGAAAGGACCATCAGCACGTGGCATTAGCTTTGATTTGCGCAAATTACGAAATATATCCTTACGCAAATGTAACAAAACAAGATCTCCAGGTGCAAACACAACATGTTTTCTACCCTTATCACCAGCAAGTTTATATTTAGCTTTCAAACACTCAATGTTTTCCTTAGTTAACTCATGCATTTTTAAAATCAATTCAGCATGTTCTTTAGCATCAAAATTAACCTTCTCTGAAGATGGAAGGGGCACCAAATCAATAGGTGCACGAGGTAGGAAACCATACACAATTTCAAAAGGACACATATTAGTAGTAGAATGCAATGAATGATTATATGCAAATTCAATATGAGGCAAGCATTCTTCCCACATTTTCTTATTATTCTTCAAAATAGCCCTAAGCATAGTAGTCAATGTTCTATTGACTACTTCATTTTGTCCATCAGTTTGGGGGTGACAAGTAGTACTAAAAGGAAGTTTAGTCCCCAACTTAACCCATAAACATCTCCAAAAGTGGCTAAGAAATTTAGTATCATGATCTGAAGCAATAGTATTTGGCACACCATGCAAGTGAATAATTTCACGAAAGAACAAATCAGCAACATTAACAACATCATTGCTTTTATGACATGGTATAAAGTGTGCCATTTTCAAAAATCTATCCACGACAACAAATATGCTATAGATGCCCTTCTTTGTTCGAGGTAAACCTAAAACAAAGTCCATAGATATATCCTCCCAAGGAACACTAGGTACAGGCAAAGGCATATATAAACCACGAGGATCGAGTCGTGACTTAGCTTTTTGACATGTAGTGCAGTGAGCAACAAAACGCTCAACATCCCATCTCATCTTTGGCCAAAAGAAATGTGTAGCAAGTATATCCTCCGTCTTCTTGACGCCAAAGTGTGCCATTAATCCTCCTCCATGCGCCTCCTGCAACAAACGAAAGATGAACAGAGCTAGCTGGAATGTGATGCGGAGCATCCCACAATCATCCCCATGGCGCACCTACACCTCCAATGACACCACTTGGACCAATGACAAGAGCCAGAGCCAAGGCTATCGAAGATAAGGTGAACTCACTCCTCTCCAACCTTCCACTTTCTATGCATGAGACATGGCTACTACCTAAGTCTGAGACATTGTGCATGATCATGTATCAAAAGGATCCTCCTGAAGATGTACGTGAAGATGTACAAGCCCCCAAGTGCACGGATGAAGAAAACCAACGGAAGGAGTCAAGGACACCTCCCAGACCCCGGACATCCGGCCACGACCCCGGACGTCCGGCCCTTGGAGCTTCACCCACCACAGCCGCTCAGCCGCTAGGACACTACAGGCCCTGGACATCCGGCGTCGCCAGCCCGGACATCCGACCCTTCCCAAGCCCCCGGAAATCTGGCTGCCAGCCCAGATATCCGGACACCCCCGAACCCGAGAGCAACATGGCCAGCTTCACCAGCCCAGACATCCGGCCTCCACAGCCCAGACATCCGGCCCTCCATGAACATCCGGCCTCCCCTGTCTGTGCACAGTGTAAGGGCCAGAGGCCCATGTACCCCTTCGCCCACCTAGACTATATATACTCCTCCTCGTCCTTCTTTCTAGGGTTAGCATTGATTTAGCTCAGATTTAGAGATAGACCATTGCTCATCCACATCAGATCTACTCCATGATAGAGATCGCGGCCCCTCTTCGGAGAAGATCCCTTTGGATTCAAGACCTCCTTGCAGAGAAGAACATCAAGACCTCCTCACGGAGAAGACCGACTACCTTTGTATCGTTGTTAGTTGTCCGTCGATCGTGTGATCTCTTATGTACTCGAGGATCTAGCACATGTGTGACTATTTTGTGTTGGTTCAGCGATTCTCCCGTGTTTTCCCTTGTGTTTCCCCTCGTGTTCTTCGTGTTCTTCGCGGGATCCGCTCCTTTCGTGAAAGATCGCCCGCTTAGGGTTATACCCTACATCAGAATGCATAGCTTGTTAGCACGAAACACAAATCCATCATTGAGAACGAACTTGTTCCCAGTTTTCCCTTCCTTGATCTTTGATGGTCTCCAAACCAAATATTTTAAAGTCAAGTTGTGAAAGCGTAGTATAACGACAAGACAATGCATCATCAATAACATTTTCTTGACCCTTCTTGTGTTTAATGACATAAGGGAAAGCCTCAATGAATTCAACCCATTTAGCATGTCTATGGTTCTGTTTCGCTTGACTTCTAATGTGTTTCAAAGATTCATGATTAGAATGTATAACAAATTCCTTGGGCCATAAATAATGTTGCCATGTTTCTAAGGTCTGAACAAGAGCATATAATTCTTTATCATAAGTAGAATAGTTCAGACTAGGCCCACTCAATTTTTCAGAAAAGTATGCAACATGTTTGCCATCTTGTAATAACACACCTCCTAATCCAATTCCACAAGCATCACATTCAAGCTCAAATGTCTTATTAAAATCAGGAAGTTGGAGTAAAGGAGGATGTGTCAACTTATATTTCAATACCGTGAAGGCTTCTTCCTGTGTGGTACCCCAAACAAAAGGCGCATCCTTCTTTGTAAGCTCATTGAGAGGTGCAGCAATGGTGCTGAAATCTCTCATAAAACGCCTATAGAAACCAGTGAGGCCAAGGAAACTCCTCACTTGTGTGACCGTTTTAGGCTACGGCAAACTCTCAATAGCTCCAATCTTGGCTTTATCAACTTCAATTCTCTGTGGAATAACAACATAGCCAAGAAAAGATACTCGGTCGGTGCAAAAGGTGCACTTTCCAAGGTTACCAAACAAACGTGCATCACGTAGAGCAATAAAAATAGCACGTAAATGTTCCAAATGTTCCTCGAAAGATTTAATATAAATCAGTATATCATCAAAATAGACTAACACAAATCATCTAATGAAAGCATGTAAAACTTCATTCATTAACCTCATGAAAGTACTAGGTGCATTAGTTAACCAAAAAGGCATGACTAACCACTCATATAAACCAAACTTAGTTTTAAATGCAGTTTTCCATTCATCTCCCAATTTCATACGAATTTGATGGTATCCACTACGCAAATCAACTTTGGAGAATATTGTAGAGCCACTCAATTCATCAAGCATATCATCTAGCCTAGGAATAGGATGACGATAACGAATAGTAATATTATTAATGCCTCTACAATCAACACACATACGCGATGTACCATCCTTTCTTGGCACTAGAATATTAGGAACAACACAAGGACTAAGGGATTCACGAATATAACGTTTATCGAGTAGCTCCTGGGCTTGACGCATAATCTCCTTCGTCTCCTCTGGATTGGTACAGTATGGTGCACGGTTGGGTAGCGAAGCACCGGGAATTAAGTCAATTTGATGCTCAATCCCTCGAATAGGTGGTAATCCCGGTGGCACGTCTTGTGGAAAGACGTCGGTGAACTCCTGCAAAATGTTAGTAACAACAGGAGGCAAAGAGGAAGGCACGTCCACGAATGAAAATAATGCATGTTTGCACATAAAAGCATAGCAAATAGATTTGCTGAAATCTAGATCATCAATATCAGATTTTGTGGCAAGTAAACATGCACTTCTCAATTTAATTTCAGAAGCAACGTTAGATGGTTTATTATTAGGCTTCATGTGTTGCTCAAATTATTTTGCCACAATCTGATTTTCACTCTTGTTTTTCTCCTGTTTTGCTTTATTAGCTCTATTAATATCATCTTTCAAAATGGAATCAGGAGTCATAGGAAGCAAAGTAATATTTTTATCCTTATGAGAAAGAGTATACTGATTGTTTCTACCATGGTGTACAGAATTTTTATCAGATTAGCATGGTCTACCAAGTAATAAGGAACATGCTTGCATAGGTACCACATCACAATCAACATAATCAGCATATGTAGAGATACTAAAATGCACACGAACAGTACATGTTACATTAACCTTGTCGCTGTTGTTGAACCATTGGATGTAGTAAGGATGTGGATGTGGTCTTGTGGTGAGAGATAGCTTCTCCACCATCTCCATGCTAGCCAAGTTGTTGCAGCTCCCTCCATCTATGATGACGCGAACAAAACATTCGTTCACAACTCCCTTTGTATGGAACAAATTATGCCTCTGATTTTGCTCAGCTTGTGTGACCTGCACAATCAAAACATGTTGAGCAACTAAACATGCATACCTGTCAGCGTCTTCAGGTGCCATGTATTGTGTCTCATGATCAGAATCATCTCCACCGTGTTCTTCACGTGTAATAAGAGCCAAACTCTCCACATCATAGTCACTAGCTGATTCATACGCACCATCATTCGTAGCAATCATCACACACTAAGACTTGCATTCTCTCGCATAATGACCTCTTCCCTTACAACAACGACAAATAATATCACTTGTCTGCCTTGTTGATGCCATGAATGAAGAAGAGCTCTGTACAGGCCCGACAGGTGTGCTCTTGGTAGATAGGGGTGGTTGTGCCTGCTTTCTTGTATCACGGCTGGAGGTGGCAGCTGAAGGAGGTGCCGATACAGTAGAATGTGTGGAAGTAGAGGATGCACACAGTGTCCATGAGGAAGGTCGACCTGTAGAATAGTTAGTTTGTGCCAATGCCTGTCGATCCTGCACTTCACGTTTAGCTTTACAAGCAAGATGTAATAAATGAGTGACATTATTATACTCCTTATACTCTATAATGGTCTGAATCTCTCTATTTAATCCACCCATAAAACGTGCAAGCATAGCTTCATTATCCTCAACAATACCACATCTGATCATGCTAGTTTGTAATTCCTGATAATATTCCTCTACATAATTTTTTCCTTGTCTTAAACGCTGCAATTTTTGAAGTAATTCACGTTGATAATATGGTGGAACCCAACGAGTACGCATAGCAGTTTTCAGAACAACCCAAGTAGTTGGAATATTATCGGATATAATCAACGATGTTCAGACCACCACACACAAGCAAAACTAGTGAAAGCACAAAGTGCAGCAGCAACACGTCTCTCCTCGGGATATTCTAAACATATAAAATGTTGTTCGGTTTCTAACTCCCAAGTAAGATATATATCAGGAACGTATCTACCATCAAATGGTGGACTATTCAATTTCAGTTTAGGGAGATGGTCATGATCTCGTACCAGAGGGGGATCCCTACCATGTGATTATTTGCATGTGGACAACCTGGTGGTTGTGTTGCTGGTGGTTGCACGTAGTTCTGATTTTGATCAACCTCATCCTTGTAATCTCCCACACAATCGTCCTCCTCCTCATCAGCAGTAGGAGCCATAGAAGTATCAACAGTAGCACCAACAGTTTGGCCTGGCGCAAGAGGGAAACGGCTCGCTCGGCGGAGGGCTGTTTCACGACGTGGAGGTAGTCTTTGTTGTTGTTGTTGTTGTTGTTGTTGTTGTTGTTGTTGTTGTTGTTGTTGTTGTTGTTGTTGTTGTTGTTGTTGTTGTTGTTGTAGAGATGCGTTAGGTGCAGCCGGTGGTGGTGGTGGAACACACGCGAGCAATTCATTAAACTTGTTATCGAGCTTTGTCTCAAATGTCTTCTCCATGCTATCTATCTTCTCCATGGCCTCTTCAAATCTCTTTATCACATCTTGCACCTGTCGACTCATCATTTGCTAAAATTTATCATGCAACTCCTTCTTCGTCATGTTCTCCCAGTCAGTCTCGTCGGCTTGTGATCCCGCGATGGTTAGTAGCAATTGAAACACACAATAATATGATCCTACAGACTACTAACAAGAGGTGGTGGTGGGTGTCACAAATCCGTCAAGCAAATCTCAAATTCTTACCAGTTCTTACCCAGCAGCAGGCGGTGATCGGCAATCGTCGTAGTCAAAACTCTCAAAGCTTGGATAGAGCGATTACCAAGGAGAGTCAAATGCACGACGTAGATGTATGTGGAGCTGGGAAGGCTTATAATATGGTAGCAAAAAGGATCAACAATAATCAATTCAGAGATGCAAAGTTGAATAAACGCTCAACGACGGTACTATGCTGGTCCTAGGCTACACCGTGCTAGAGACGCGAGCCTAGAACACTAACAAAATCATGGCGCTGCACGTAAATAAGGGAGAGGAGCACACTCTGAATTTTTTCTCTTTGTTTGCACTTTTTTCCTCTTTTTTTCTTCCGCAATAGTTTTTTTCGAAAAAGTCTACAAATGGTCTAAAAACTGCTAGCCAAAATTTCCCAGACTTAGTTTTTTTAGTTTGGAACTATTTTTCTACCGCGGGTAGCATGGAAGTTGGAGAGTTCGACATGGTCACGACTCGTACTATCGCGTGATCTGGAACTAGAAAATAAAGGAACAAATACTGGACTCGGACTAGGACTGGTGGCGGAGATGAATCTGGTGGAACTCGGACTAGTGGCGGCGATGAATCTAGTGGAACTCGGACTGGTGGCAGATATATGTTGCAGGTGGACTCGGATTGGCGTGATGGCGGCAGATAGGTGGTGGCGTATATTGACTTGGATTGGCGGTGAATATGTAGTGGTGGTATATGGCAGCGGCGATGAAGTTGGTGCGGTGGTGGTATACGGCAGCAGCGATGATGATGATGCGGTGGTGATATATGGTAGCGGCGACGTGACAATCTGTGAACAGAACTCGAAACTCTAAAGGAATAGACGCTAAGACTAGCAACTTGACACAATGATGCAACTGCAAATTCCACAAAGCAAATACAAAAAAGATTATGCAAAGGCTCAAATTAGTTTGGGTAGGATGAACTAACCCTAAATTTTTTGGCTTTTTCGTGGACAATAGGTATGAAGAACAGACTCGATCGTAACTACGAAAAAACTGTAAAATCTCATTGGCAACCTGGAAATCTGATACCACTTGATAGAGGCAAAGGTGTCCCGTCTTTCGATGAGATGGTGGATATCGTTTGGAGGAAGTTGATTTTGACGATCTGCTATGAACGTGCGAGGACATCAACTCCGAGAGGTTATTGACCACGTCGGAGCATGATCAACCTGACCACGAGGGTTTGTTTCCTGCAGGCAAATGAAGAGCAAGCAAGAAACTAAGATTTCAATCTGGATATTGCGAATATAAGAGCAAAGCTTCATTGATCAAAGGTGGGGTTCTGTGACGCCTTTGTCTAGTCGTTGAACACAAAGAAGTATGCGTATTGCAGCTATGGCAAACTTTAATGTAAACAAAACCCAATGTCTAAACGACGCCCTAAGGGTTGTATATATGGAGGAAGAGGGGGGATTTCGTGGCCCTTGGAGGAGGGGTCTGAAACCAACCCTAACTCTTATTTCCCCACACACACGGACTCTAAAAACAGCCTATACTTACATATTTTGAAAATCCATGGGCCTGGCCCAATAATAAGGTGATGCGGCACCTAGAATAGCCTCTGGACAAAATTTATGAAGTGGCATCTTGTATATTTATTCCAAGGCTTCATGCACTCCTTATGGTGGCTTCAAAGTCCTGAAATCATCACTTGTAACTCCATTCTTGATCCCCTTGCGCATGCCATCATCTCCATGCTTGGTCTTGCTCCAGTGTTCATCCCTCTTATCCATGTCAGGCCCTTCATTTGTAAGCATATCCAATTTAGGCAGCATCATATTCTCATGAACATTAGAATCATTACTAAGAAACGAAAGTACCTGATAATTTAATTGGCGTGCACGAGCTCTAGTAATTGGTCCAGTATGTATATGTCTCCAGGACCCTCCAAATCCTGGACTAGTGACCTCGGAGATTCTTCAAACTCCGGATCCAATAGTGGGTCAGGGTTCGGATTTCTACCCGCCCACCCACCAGAAGCAATATTCCCTAAGGAATTCAGGTCCTCCAGACATATGTGACCTAATTTACATATGACAACAACCTCAGGACATGGTCCATCACTTCTGGGACAGGTTCCTCCTTGTTAAAAAAGATTAAAGATCGTTGCGACGACGACGCGGTTTCAGTTGTTTGCCACAACTGTATGGACGAGGGAATTCTCAATGCCCTCATCCGCCACCGCATACCACACTTCACAGATTTGGCACACATAGTACAGAAGTACTGCACAATGGAAAGCGCATGGAAAGCCCAGACAGCCTAATGGGATCCTCCTGCCTTTAAGCAGCCTATCGGACGAGCAAAAATAATGCACCCTAATGGAGCACCGGAAAATCATCTCATTGACAAAAAAAATCAAATCCTTCACGGGACATAGAATTGTCCTAGACGAATTGCTCGACAAGCCCTGTCAGATACACACGACGCCGAATACCGAACCAACACACAGCCTTCGGGCATGTTGGGTACTTTGGCAAGTGTCTAAGAGCGGCGAGGCCATCCTCACCAACACTACCCCGGATAAGTACTCTTCGGAGGATGACAATCTCAATCTCTTCATGGTCTTCGAGACCTTTTCTTCAAATAATCGGTACAAAAGGGCGCTCCGCGACCTCGCCGAAGTCAACCAAGTAGCCGCAATAAACCCTTGAAACGATATGGCAATAACTTTTACCGCCGACGACGAACCAAGGTCCACATCAGCCCGAGCATCTGCCGCCTTGGTCTTAAACCCAATTGTGGATGGCTTTCGACTCACCAAGGAGCTCATGGACGGCGGCAGCGGATTGAACCTCATCTACAAGGACATGCTCAATATGTAAATGGACAAGAGTCGCATCGAGCAAAGTGGCACCACCTTTCTGGGAATTATCCCTAGTCAAAAAGCACGATGCTCGGGGAAAATTAAACTTGATGTAGTGTTCGGCACGCCGGAGAACTACAGTTCCGAAGAGTTTCTCTTCCACGTGGCACCTTTCAATAGCGGATACCACACCCTGTTGGGGCGAGACGCCTTCACACGCTTTCAAAGCCATACCCCACTACGAGCACATGAAGCTCAAAATGACAGGGCCCAACGGAGTTATCACAATCACCAGTGATCCGGATATAAGACTCTGCGCCGAAAACAAAACTGCATCCTTGGCCCTCGCCGCCGAGGAGTTAACCACTCCGCATTCCATAGTGGAAAAAGATGATGTAATCCTCTATAAGAGGCCCAAGTCCACTTCTGTCAAACTAGCAAACGAAATACTTAAATTTCAAGTGCACCCGACGGATCCCAACAAGATAGCCTCTATTGGAGCACAGCTGGATCCGACAGTAGACGTCGCCTTGCGAGCGTTCCTACACGATAATTGGGACATCTTTTCCTGGCACCCTTCGGATATGCCAGGAATCCCACGCAGACTGACCGAACACAGCCTCAACATAATAAAGGGGTTCAAACCAGTCAAGCAAACGTTGCGATGATTTTCCGAACCCAAACGACAAGCTATGGGGAAGGAGCTAGCCAAGTTACTCGAAGCCGGGTTCATTAGAGAGATCAAACACCCAGACTGGATGGCAAACCTGGTCCTGGTGCCAAAGAAGGATAAATCCTCGCGCCTTTGTGTCGATTTTAAGGACCTCAATAAGGCTTACCCTAAGGACCCCTTCCCACTGCCCCGCATTGACCGAATCATTGACGCGACCGCATGACATGACTCACTGTGTTAACGCGACACATACTCTGAATACCATCAAATTAAGATGAAGGGGACCGACCAAGCCGCAACAGCATTCATTACCCCCTATGGGCCTTTCTGCTTCAACACTATTCCTTTCGGGCTAAAAACGTCAGCGCCACTTACCAATGCATGATTCAAACATGTGTGGTAAAGAAAATTGGCAAGACAGTGGATGCATATGTTGATGATGTTGTCATCAAGACTAAACACATCAAATCATTGGTGGACGATCTATGACTCACATTCGACAACCTCCAAACATATGACATACGGCTCAATCCCGAAAAATGGGTCTTTGGCGTTCCAGCTAGAAAACTACTCGGGTTCATCATTTCCAATAGAGGAATTGAAGTGAACTCGACAAAAATCCAAGCCTTGTCACAATTGGCAACGCCAACAGACTTAAAGCAAGTCCAAAAACTAGTCGGGTGCGTGGCAGCCTGAGCTGCTTTATCTCCAGATTAAGAGAAAAGGCGCTACAACTTCATCCACTCCTCCGACACACCGACCACTTTGAGTGGACGTACTCGGCTACAGCCGGATTGTAAGAAATAAAAAATTTGTGAGCAAGCAACCCAATCCTTGCCGCACCAAGTGTTGGCGAATCTATGTTGCTCTACATATCTGCGACTCATCAGGTAGTGAGTGCGATGCTTGTCGTCGAACGGCAGGAGGAGGGACATAAATTCCCACTCCAGAAACCAGTGTACTATGTATAGGTGGTTCTAACATCGTGTAAATATCGATACCCACACTATCAAAAGATAGCATATGCGGTCTTCATGGCATCCCGAAAGTTGCGGCACTACTTTCAAGAGTGCTCGATCACGGTGGCTTCTGAAGTACCACTCAATGGCATCATAAACAATCGGGACACCACCGGCCGCATTGCCAAATTGGCCATCGAGCTCTTACCATTTGGAATAACATACAAGCCATGCCGAGCTATTAAATCTCAGGTGTTGGCTGACTTTGTCGCCGAATGGACAAAAGCCGAACTCCCTAAAGTACAGCACATACTCTAATTGGGTAATGTACTTCGACGGCTCTAAAATGTTAGCCGGATTGGGGGCTGGTGTCATCATAACATCCCCTACAGGGGACACAGTCCGTTACGTATGATAAATCATGTATACGGACTCCAACAATGCGGCTGAATATGAGGCACTATTGCATGGTCTCCTAATGGTTGTTTCTATGGGCATACAATGCCTCGAGGTGTCTCGGGGATTCGAACCTTGCGATATCCCAAATAAATGGAGATTTCGATGCAAAAGATCTAAAGATGGCGGCATACCGCAATGCCAAACTCAAAATATCAGCTCGGTTTGAGGGGCTCGAGTTTCATCACGTTGCTAGAGAAAATAATCAGGAAGCGGACATCCTTGCTCGAATGGGAAGTAAACGCGACTTTGTCCCACCTAACATCTTTGTGGAAAGGACCTTCAATCCATCCGTGGTATGGTAGGATGAGAGCGGCAATACTAGTCCGGAGCCGATCACACCCTTGGTTGCCGAACACAAGTCTGATATCATTGGGGGCTCAGACTCCGAAATGACACCTTCTGCCCATTTAAAAATGGTTGCCACCGCTCCATGGACCGAACCCTTCCTAGCCTACCTTAATAGGCAGGAGCTCCCTGATGACCAGAATGAGGCCCGTCGCATAGTCTGACGGTCGAAAGCCTACAAAGTTCATGAAGGAGAACTAATGCGGAGCATCCTATGGACATCACCATGTCAAGAGTTCGTTTGGCAAGTGACACGTTCGGCATCACTTCACATATACAAAGGTGAATCATCTCCTTTATGCGTGTTCACTTGAACCCTTCCAGGATGGTATACTACTTGACACTCCACTCGTGTGCATGCATATATATTGTCGGAACGCTACGGACGGCGGGGAGGAGTGCGCGCGCAAGTGTACAACTACACCATCCGCGAGGGAAGCGTGGAAATGAAGACACAAGAAGAAGAGATGCCGAAGAAGCTCTAGTGAGCGGACGTCCGGATGACACCGGACGACCGGCCCCTCCCAGCGAGCGGACGTCCGACCCCCACCGGACGACCGGTCCATCTACACCCAAGCTAATTCAGTGGAAGACCGACGACACTAGACGACCTGCGATCGGACGACCGCCAGCTATCGGACGTCCGGTGCCACCTCAACCGAGCCAAAGTGAGCGGAAGTCCGGCGACTACCGGACGTCCGGAAGCCCACGAGCCACCGGACGACCGGTCCCCAGCGGACGTCCGGTACCTGTTTGCATAGAGAGATCGGGTTCGAGGCCCATGTATCCCTCTCCCACTTACCCCTTCATGGACCTACACTATATATACTCCTCCACCTTCTCCTAGTTAGGGTTAGCATTGGTTTAGCTCATGTTTAGAGATAGAGCATTGCTCATCCACATCGGATCTACTCCACGAGAGAGACCGCGGCCCCTCTTCAAAGAAGATCCCTTTGGATTCAAGAGCTCATTGCGGAGAAGATCCCCTCGTGGATTCAAGACCTCCTCACGGAGAAGACTGGTTACCTTTTGTATCACCCGTTGTTGACTTTGGATCTTGTATCTCCCTTTGTGTTCATGGATCTAGCGCATGTGTGATCATACTTGTTGGTTTGAGTGTTCTCTCGTGTTCCCCTTGTGATTTTCCCCTCGTTTCCCTCCTCGTGTTCTTCGTGTTCATCGCGGGATCCGCTCCTTTCGTGAAAGATCGGCCAACTAGGGTTCCTACCCTACATCATCTTGGTATTAAGAGCCACGTTGATCATGATTTCGGAGCCTCCCCTCGTTGTTTTCTAGCCTAATTTTGTTGTGTTCTTCCCCAATTTCGAAAATCCCCACAAAAAAAGCCCCAATTTTTTTTGTGATTTATTGGTTTGACAAAGTTTTGTTGGAATTGATCCATGGATTTGCTTGGTTTCAAGTGGATCTAGCATCTCTCCAAGTTTCCCCATCTTTCACACATGAAATCTCATGAATTTTGACCCCCAAATCCCCAAATTCCGCCCAAAATCGCGTCCCGAAACTCGCATCTCGCGTTGACCCAGACCCACCGGACGTCCGGAGACCCAGGAAGCACCGGACGTCCGACCTTACTGGATGACCGGAACCCCTAACCCGAGCTGAAATTAGAGGATTTCCGACCCGACCGGACGTCCGGTGACCAGACATCCATCCATTTCCGGACGTCCGCTACCTGTAAAAACTGACTTCGCTGAAATTTTGTTTCGGCCATAACTAATTGATCCGAACTCCGATTTCGACGTTCTTTAGCTTGTTTTGAAGCTCTTGACATCCCCTTCACACAAAATTACCACCAACATCATTTGGCTCCATCAAATTGTTTTATCTTTGGCATCTTTGCCTAGGGCTTCCACCACATCATCCGCTACACCACCACCAACTTCCGCAACCTAACCAATTTTGTTCCCCTTCGCATTAGTGGTTGCTTGAGTAGTGATTCGAGTATCCGAAGGTGTTTCGTCTACTTAGGGACGGTTGCTTCATCATCAACCACCACCACCACTTCCGCATAGGCTTACCCACCATACACTCCCACTACCCCAACTTAACCCAATTTTGTTTGTTGTGAGTTGTGTCTCCTAAGGTGTCTCAGCTACTTAGGGACCGTGCTTCCAACTCCGACACCGTGTATAGTCCACCACCTTACCCTCCACTTCCGCATTGCGTACTCCACAAGCCATCATTGCCATTCCGTAATTCCTTTGAGCTTCCACAAAACCACCACCACATTCCCGCTACCACCATTTTCACATTTGACGTTTGAGATTTTGAGTTCGCGATTTTTCCATTTCGTAAGGTGTTTTGGCTACTTAGGGACGAGTCTCCATCCTCTTGGTATCTCCATCAAGATCACCGCCGCTCATCATCGCCACGGATGGTAACCTCCATATCATCTTGGTATCATGGTATCCATCCATTGTATATTCCCCTTGCCATTGCGGTGATAATCCCTAGCCCATTTTGCGTCACTTGCCTATCGAGACTAGCCTTTTAGTATTGCCGGCAATGTTACTTGTGCACATTAGTGATCTACACCTCCCATTGCATACATACCATACCATATCATATTGGTATCATATCATCCCTTGTGCCTCAAGTTTGTTCCCGCATATACCCAATTGCTATCTTGGTTTATGCATTTCGCATTGTGGCCATATACAAAAAAAGGAATAAAGCTTTTAAGCAAAAGAGAAAGAGCATAGAAGCTTGTAAGCAATAGCCATAGCATCATACCACATTGCATATAAGATCATCTTGGATCGAAACACCGGGGGCCATACATACATAGCATACATGGGATAGAAAGTTCATACATTTTGCGTATCATAGATTGTGCACAAGTGTCTGATGAGGACATCAATACCGTTGTTACACCCACAGCCCCTGCTGCTATACATACTGGACCAATTACTAGAGCTCGGCACGCCAATTGAATTATCAGGTACTTTTGTTTCTTAGTAATAATTCTAATGTTCATGAGAATATGATGCTGCCTAAATTGGATACATTTCTTTTGCTTACAAATGAAGGGCCTGGCATGGATAAGAGGGATGAACACTGGAGCAAGATCAAGCATGGAGATGATGGCATGCGCAAGGGGATCAAGAACAAAGTTCCAAGTGATGATTTTAGGACTTTGAAGCCACCATAAGGAGTGCATGAAGCCTTGGACGAAATATACAAGATGCCACTTCATAAATTTTGAATGTGTGCTGCATCACCTTATTATTGGGCCAGGCCCATGTATTTTTGAAATACTTAAGTATAGGTTGTTTTTAGAGTCCGAATGTGTGGGGAAACAAGATTTAGGGTTGGTTTCGGACCCCACCTCCAAGGCCCACAAAATCCCCCTCTTCCTCCATATATACAGCCTTTAGGGTGTCGTTTAGACTTTGGGTTTGTTTAGATAAAAGTTCTCCATAGCTGCAACTTCGCGTACTTCGTTTGTGTTCAATGACCAGACGAAGGCGTCACAGAACCCCACCTTGATCAATAAAGCTTTCCTCTTATATTCGCAATATCCAGATTGCAATTTTAGTTTCTTGCTTGTTCTTTGTTTGCCTGTAGGAAACAGACCTTCGTGGTCAGGTTGATCGTGCTCCGGCGTGGTCAATAACCTCTCGAAGTTGGTTTAGCGATTGCTATAAGGCGTGACATCTTCGCACGTTCGTAGTCGGATCGTCAAAGTCGGCTTCCTCCATCACGATAGCCACCATCTCATCGAAAAATCGGGACACCTTCGCCCCTATCAGTGTCGTATCCACCTATAGAGCAATTGTGCTAGCGTCTCTCTTGAGTTGTGCAACACGAGCGTTTTCCATGGATTCCACATTTTGAGCTCATCCTTGGTTGCACGACCCCATTTATCTATAATGTGTGTGTTTCCGTGTGCCATTCATTGCTATTGCTCTACTTGTTTCACTTGCAAATCTGTGAATCTCTTCCAACATTATTGACTCTTGCTAACTTTTTGCATCAAATTGTAGTGCCACTATCCTCACCGAGCTCCACCATAAGCCTTATTTGTGTAGGTGTGAGAAATCGACAAGATCGGTACCAATTCTGCTATTCCCTTGTTAAACTATTGAGTGATCATTGATCCATCTTCAACATCGGTCAAGGTACATTTGGTATAGTTCTTCTCTTTCTCCCACTCATATTTGCTCAAGTCTTGTGATGGATAGGCAAGGCATTTCATCTTCGGTCTACAACAACAACGACGAGTTCGGTGCCACGAACAACTCCACCGACGCCAAGATGCAAGCTCAAATGGAGGAGATCAAAGCCTCATCAAGTCCTACAAGCGATCTTCCTCATCTTAGAGAAGACACTAAAGAGCACATGTCCTTGAGCTACTATATCTGGCAAAATCACATCGGCATCGACAGTTCGACACCATCACCACCACGAACGTGAAGGTCAAGAGATCAACACCAACAACTGCTCAACACCTTCACCATATCCCTTGGCATCTTCGTGTAACACCCATGATGCGGCTATATCTCCCACGTGTCGGAGCACGACTTATAGGCATAACCGCATGGTAGGCATGTCTCAAGAGGGGTAATCTTTACACATCCCATGTACTGAATAAGGAAGGGATACCGAGTTGTCTTACAATCGCCACTTCAGATGATACATAAATATATATATATATATATATCATACATCATCCAGAATACAATCAAGGTCTGACTACAGAACCAACATAAATAAAGACGGCTCCAAATGCTAGATCCCTGATCGCCCCAACTGGGCTCCTCTACTGATCATTTGGAAAAGACACATAGTAACGATCCTAATCCTCGTCGAACTCCCACTTGAGTTCGGTCGCGTCCCCTGCACTGGCATCATTGGCACCTGCATCTGTTTTGAAGTAATATGCGAGTCACGGGGACTCAGCAATCTCACACCCTCGCGATCAACACTATTTAAGCTTAAGGTAGGAAAGGGGTAGTGAGGTGGAGCTGCAGCAAGCACTAGCATATGTGGCTAACTTACGCAAATGAGAGCGAGAAGAGAAACAAAGCACGGTCGAGAAGCTATAAAGATCAAGAAGTGATCCTGAAACTACTTACGTTCAAGCATAACACGAGACCGTGTTCTCTTCCCGGACTCCGCCGAAAAGATACCATCGCGGTTACACACGCGGTTGGTTCATTTTAATTAAGTTAAGTTTCAAGTTCTCTACAACCGGACATTAACAAATTCCCATCTGCCCATAACCGCGGGCACGGGTTTTGAAAGTTCAAAACCCTGCAGGGGTGTCCCAACTTAGCCCATCACAAGCTCTCACGGTTAACGAAGGATATTCCTTCTCCCAGGAAGACCTGATCAGACTCTGAATCCCGGTTACAAGACATTTCGACAAAGGTCAAACAAGACCAGCAAGACTACCTGCTGTGCCGACATAAGCTAAGCGTATAGGAGCTACACATATCTCGTTCTTAGGGCACACCGGATAAGCTAAGCGTATAGGAGCCAACATAACCCAAGTTGCCAAGCGATGGTCCCGCACGGTGGTCTAGTTTGGACCAACACTCAGAGGAGCACTGGCCCGAGGGTTTAAAATAAAGATGACCCTTGAGTCTGCGGAACCCAATGGAAAAAGGCTTAGTTGGCAAATGGTAAAACCAAGGTTGGGCCTTGCTGGAGGAGTTTTATTCAAGGCGAACTGGCAAGGGGTTCCCATAACACCCAATCGCGTAAGTAATGCAAAATCAAGGAACATAACACTGGTATGACGGAAACTAGGGCGGCAAGACTGGAACAAAACACCAGGCATAAGGCCGAGCCTTCTACCCTTTACTAAGTATATAGGTGCATTAAAGTAAACAAGATATAATAATGATATCCCAGTAATAAACATGTTCCAACAAGGAACAAACTCCATCTTCACCTGCAACTAGCAACGCTATAAGAGGGGCTGAGCAAAGCGGTAACATAGCCAAACAACGGTTTGCTAGGAAAGGTGGGTTAGACGCTTGACATGGCAATATGGGAGGCATGATACAGCAAGTGGTAGGCATCGCAGCATGGCAATAGAGCAAACAACTAGCAAGAAAAGATAGACGTGATTTCGAGGGTATGGTCATCTTGCCTACAAAGTTCTCCGAGTTGACGAAAGTTTGATCCTCGTAAGCATACTCAACGGGTTCCTCGGTCACGTATTCGTCTCCCGGCTCTACCCAAGACAAGCACACAAGCAAAAGACCAACAGTCAATCACGGTGCAATGCGCAAACAACATGATGCAAAACATGGCATGATATGTGGGATGTGATATGCAATGCATATGCGTGCTTCGGAAAGGACAGATTTAACCAGGCCTCAACTTGGCAAACCAAGTGCATCGCTGGAAAGATAAGTTGATTTCGGTCGAAATCTATATAAAGATCACCGGAACCGGATGCACGGTTTGCAAATGGCAAGCAAAACAAGAATGGCACAATTCTGCGATTAACAACAAGATGCCATCTAGAATGCAACAAGAAGCTAAGCTACTACACTCCAACATAGAAACAAAACACATGCAGTGGTCTACTCAAGATGCTTGACAAAAGATGAACACTGAGCTACGGCTAAATCACAAAAGAGCAGGTGCAAACAAGCATGGCAAAAAAGCAAAAGATATCAACTTCACAGACTTAGTGAAATATACTAACATGTCAGGAATTAACATCAGGAAGCAATGTTTAGATCAAGCAAACAATATGCTACAGGAACAGATCATAGCAAACAAAGGCATGGCATGAATCTACTCAAAGCATATAACAAAAGACCCTGACTGACCATGAGTCAAACGGGCATAGAAAATATGATGGCACCCATGTAAGCATAGCAAGTTTCATTAATAGATTCAGACTTTGCAGAAAACAGAGCAATGCATAAACAGAATTATGAAGGCCTCTTTGCGATCTCAATTCACTCATCACAAATCCTTGCATTGCAAACTAAGCATACTACCAGCAAGAAGACATGATCATAAGGCTAACCATGGCAAGAACAAGTTTATAGCATGCTTGGATCAACTTCAACAACCATGGCAAAATTGATTAACATGTAAACAATCTGCCAGGAACATTTTATAGAAAAAGTAGAGCAAGATTAAGTCATTCTAGGGTATTCCATAAATGCAAACAGAGGCATGGATGGATAGAGCATAACCATATGTAAAAATCATCCTTACTACACAAACTCAAACAAAGCATGGATCTCTCTGTAGCAACATGAATACATGGCATAAAAATAACAGCAGGAAATGACTTAGTGAAATTCCTGAGATCCTGAAATCAACAATAACATGAAGCATACTTTGCATGCTTGTTCTAGTAACCACAAAGATCACAAAAATGCATGGCATACATAGCTGTAAAGATGGTATGGCATAGACCAAAACACATGTAGAGCTCATGACCATATGCAGCACAGAATAAATGTAGCAAAAATGACAAATCCTCATACTCAGATAAGAATCAGCACCTAACATTTTATAGCACTCTTGCATCAGCTATTTGGGCATCAAGATGGACTCAACCAAACATGTCACAATGGAATTAAATGAATAACACATCATGATGAACATTTTGATATATTGCACGCACAAAACGAAGCTGTACGCAACAAGTTAAGGCACGATGAACAGGGGCTGAAAAATGCCAGGGGAAAAGACTTAGAGAAAATCACCCTCTCTGAAAGTCAACGTGATCTAGGGTTTGACGGCGCGGACGCCGAGATTCGGCGGAGTTAGCTGGCCGGAGATGTCGTCGAACTTGCCGGAGAAGAGAGAGGCGGTCGTAGGTGAGGGAGAGGTTGGCCGGACTTGACGCCCGAGACCAGATCCAGCGAGGCGACGGCGGAGCGGAGAAGGCAGCGCGGGCGCGGGTTCCCGGCGGCGTGGGGGCGCGGTGAGCGGGGCGGCGGAGCTGGGTGACGGCCGGCGGCAAGATGCAGCGTGGTGGCAACGGAGGCGCACGGCAGCCTCGGGCGGGGTCGCCCGCGGGCGGTGGCGACGGGGTACGGGCCCGCGGGGGCCGAATCTGGGCCCGGTGGGCCTCGGTGGCGCACGGGACGTGTCCGGTCTGATCCGGACTGTCCGGCGGCGTGGGGAAGAAGGGGCTCGGGTTTGGTCTGCGAAAATTTCGGAGGGGGTCACATACTTATACCTAGCAGGAGGTAGGAGTGTCCAAATGGAGAGCGGTTTTCGGTCACGCGATCGTGATCGAACGGCCGAGAGGATGGAGGGGTTTTGGATGGGTTATTAGTCCACTTTGGAGGGGTGTTGGGCTGCAACACACACAAGGCCTTTACGGTTCCCCGGTTAACCGTTGGAGTATCAAACGAACTCCAAATGGCACGAAACTTGACAGGCGGTCTACCGGTGGAGTACCAATGCCACTTGGAAAATCTTGGTCCATTCCGAGAAAGTTTAACACCCTCTCCCAAAAAGAGACAAAAGTGGACGCCGGAGGACATAGGAGTGTTGGATTGCAAAACGGACAACAGGGAAAATGCTCGGATGCATGGGACGAACACGTATGCAAATGCAATGCACGTCATGACATGATATGAAATGCATGACATGAAAAAAATGCAAAACAAAGACAAAACCCAACCACGAGGGAATCTCATAACTTAGAGCCGAAAATGGCAAGAGTCGGAGTACAAATATGGCAAGTTACATCCGGGGCGTTACAACACTCCACCACTACGAAAGGATCCTGTCCCGAGATCTAGGACTGAAAGAACTCCAGATATTCGGAACGGAGGTGGTCCTCGCATTCCCAGGTGGCTTATCGGTCGGAATGGTGTGACCACTTCACTTTCAAGAATTTGATAGACTTGTTGCGAGTCTTGCGGTCAGTTTCTTCAAGAATAGCAACGGGATGCTCATGATAAGACATGTCTTCTTGGAGATCAATCTCTTCGAAGTTGATGGTGCACTCAGGCGTCTTGAAGCACTTGCGAAGTTGTGACATGTGAAACACGTCGTGCACATTCGCGAAGTTGGATGGAAGCTCATGTTGATAGGCGAGATCGCCTCTTTTGCCAATGATCTTGAAGGGACCCACGTATCTAGGGGCAAGCTTCCCTTTGATACCGAAGCGACGAGTACCTTTCATTGGAGAGATGCGGAGGTAGACATGGTCTTCGATCTCGAAAGCCAAGTCACGATGCTTGCTATCATAGTAACTCTTCTGGCGTGATTGCACGGCTTTGAGATTTTCACAGATGACTTTGCACATTTCTTCAGCTTCTGTGATTAAGTCATTGCCAAGAAGTTGGCGTTCACAAGTCTCTGACCAATTAAGAGGAGTACGACACTTTCTGACATAGAGATTCTCGAATGGGGCCTTGCCCAAACTTGCTTGGAAGCTGTTGTTGTAGAAGAACTCGGCATATGGAAGACAATCTTCCCACTTCATACCGAAAGAAATGACACAAGCCCTGAGCATATCTTCATGGATTTGATTGACTCGCTCGACTTGTCCACTAGTTTGAGGATGGAAGGTTGTGCTGAAGTGAATGTTGGTGCCCATGGACTTCTGAAAGGAGTCCTAGAACTTAGAAGTAAAGATGCTTCCATGATCTGAAGATATCAACTGCCGAATGCCATGCAAGGAGACAATCCTGGAGGTGTATAGCTCTGCCAGCTGAGCTGCTGTGACAGATTCTTTGATAGGAAGAAAATGAGCCACCTTAGTAAGCTTGTCGATGACAACAAAGATAGCATAATTGCCACGCTTGTACTTGGGAAATCCAGTCATGAAGTCCATCTCAATATGGTCAAAGTTCCATTCTAGAATGGCAAGAGGTTGGAGGAGACTAGCTGGCCGTTGGTGTTCTGCCTTCACTCTTCTGCAGACATCACATTTATTCACGAATTAAGAAATTTCTCTCTTCATTCGAGTCCACCAATACGACTGGTTGAGGTCATGGTACATCTTTGTACTTCCAGGATGAATGGATAGAAGGGAATTGTGAGCCTTGTTCATAATGACTTTACGTAGATCACCCTTAGGAACCACAATTCGATCCTCGAAGAAAAGAGTATCTTTGTCATCAAGGCGATAGCACTTTGTACTAGGGTGGGCTCTTGGCAATCCCATTTTCACCTTCTTTACCATGGCATCAAGAAGTTGTGCCTCACGAATTTGATCTTCCAAAGTAGGAGAGACTTGGAGGTTGGCAAGAAATCCTTGAGGAACAACTTGGAGATTAAGTTTGCGGAAAGCTTCGCAAAGATCCGGCTGGAAGGGCTTGAGAATCAAACTGTTGTAGTAAGCATTCATGCTCAAAGCGTCTGCAATGACATTGGCCTTGCCTGGAGTGTATTCAATACTCGGATTATACTCTTGAATCATTTCGACCCAACGAGTCTGCCTGAGGTTGAGGTTGGGCTGAGTGAAGATGTACTTGAGGCTCTTAAGATCAGTGAAGATGTCCACTTTCCTTCCCAACAAGAGATTTCTCCATGTTAAAAGAGCATGGACAACTGCCGCCAACTCGAGGTCATGAGTGGGGTAGTTCTTTTCATTGGGCTTCAACTGGCGAGAGGTATAGGGCACAACTTTCTTCTCTTGCATTAACACAGCACCAAGACCTTGCATGGAGGCATCAGAACAGGAGCTGTGACTAACTTCTCTTTGAGGGTGTTGAAAGCCACGTCACATTCAGGCATCCAAACATACTTCGCATGCTTCTGGAGGAGGTTGGAAAGAGGCTTTGCAATCTTAGAAAAATTCTCAACGAATCTTCGACAATAGTTTGCAAGCCCAAGCAAGCTGCGTAGCTGCTTCCCATTCCAAGGCGGTTCCCAATTCACAATTGTAGACACCTTCTCAGGATTAACAGCAATGCCCTTGGCAGAGATGGTATGGCCAAGGTAGAGAACCTCATCCAGCCAAAACTCATGCTTTGAAAACTTCGCATAGAATTGGTGTTCTCTGAGTTTGTCCAGCACCAATCTCAAATGTTTGGCATGATCCTACTTGTTCTTGGAAAAGACTAAAATATCATCGAGATACACCAAGACGAAATCATTTGTGTAAGTGTTGAATATGAAATTCATCATGCGAGAGAATGTTGGAGGAGCATTGACAAGGCCGAAAGACATGACGGTGTATTCATAAGAACCATAGCTTGTTCTGAATGCTGCCTTGGGGATATCTTGTTCACAAATGCGAATATGATGATAACCCATACAAAGGTCAAGCTTGGAGAATACTTGGGTACCTTTGAGTTGCTCGAAAAGCTCATTGATGTTGGGAAGTGGATACTTGTTCTTAATTGTCTTCTTGTTCAATGGACGGTAGTCGACACAAGTCGGTCCATGCCATCCTTCTTCTTGACAAAAAGAACACCACAACCCCATGGAGAAGAACGCGGTCAGATCAGACCCATACGCTCTTGTTCATCGAGTTGTGTCTTCAGCTCCTTCAACTCTTATGGTCCAAGCTTGTAAGGACGTTTGCAAACAGGTTCCGTGCCAGGCTCAAGATCGATGATGAATTCAACTGGCCGGTGAGGAGGCATTCCTGGAAGCTCCTCTGGAAAGACGTCTTGATATTCACAAACGACTGTAATCTAAGAGATGGCATTCAACTCGCCCTTCTCATTGAGAGAAAACAGTCGAATGGTATCATCACGAGCAGCATAGATGATCACATCCTCAGACGAGTGTGTCAATTGAATCTGCCTGGTAGCACAATCAAGCTGAGCCTTGTGCTTAGAAAGCCAGTCCATGCTGAGAATTAGATCAATATCCGAGTTACCAAGGACCATTGGAGAAGACAGAAATCTATAGTCAACCATCTCGATAGAAACATTCGGGATCATCGTGGTGGCCCTCATAGACTTGGCTGGAGAAACCACTCCCATGGGTTTACCCAACATTTCCAAAACGAAGTCATGCTTTGAAACAAATGATCTTGACATGAAACAATGCTATGCACCAGTATCAAAAAGGACTTTTGCAGGAGTAGAGTTAACTGGAAAGTTACCCATGATCACTTCTGACGAGTCTTGTGCCTGAGCTACGTTCATCATGTTGACCTTTGCAAACTGGGAATTATGCTTGACCACTGCATTGCTGGCAGATCTCACAGGAGGAGGAGGCGGAAGGCGCCTTTGGTTGAAGCATTTGTTTGCATAGTGTATGTCGGTGTCAAGACCGGCGGATCTCGGGTAGGGGGTCCCGAACTGTGCGTCTAAGGCGGATGGTAAGAGGAGGCAGGGGACACGATGTTTTACCCAGGTTCGGGCCCTCTTGATGGAGGTAAAACCCTACGCCCTTCTTGATTATTCTTGATAATATGAGTAGTACAAGAGTTGATCTACCACGACATCGGAGAGGCTAAACCCTAAAAGCTAGCCTATGGTATGATTGTATGTTGTCCTACGGACTAAAACCCTCCAGTTTATATAGACACTGGAGGGGGCTAGGGTTACACAAGGTCGGTTACAATGGAGGAGATATACATATCCGTATTGCCTAGCTTGCTTTCCACACCAAGTAGAGTCCCATACGGACACGGAACAAAGTCTTCAATCCTGTATCTTCATAGTCCAACAGTCCGGCCAAAGGATATAATCCGGCTGTCCAGATACCCACTAATCCAGGACTCCCTCAGTAGCCCCTGGACCAGGCTTCAATGACGATGAGTCCGGCGCACAATGTTGTCTTCGGCATTGCAAGGCGGGTTCCTCCTCCGAATCCACCACGGAAGAGTTTGAATACAAGAATAGTGTCCCGCCCTGCAAAATAAGTTCCACATACCACCATAGAGAGAATAATATCTCCACAAATCTAATCTGCTAACACGTTTTGGCAGCATGACATCACGCCACGGCCCGGTAATTATTTGAACTGTTTTTCTTTAACCAGCCCCGCACATAGCGCAAGGCTGTTTCTTGACATGTCTTGTCAAAGCAGAGATCGTGTTCCCCTTATTACGGGATTCTCATCAATACGGACGTGGGTAACCCAACTGTGCCACCAATTACAGTGCTTGGGGGATAAGCGAGTTTTACCAGGCTAGTGGGGGCGCATAGTTTTGTCCACCCTTATAAAGGGAGAAGGTCTCACCTTTTTCTACCCACGCCATCTTTCTGCTTGCTCATCCATTCTCGCGCACTCGAGCTCCAGCGCCCAAGTGCACATCATTCTCCTTAACTCTCTGCAAACATGTCCGGAGCGGTAGGCAAGTGGATGGCCTCCTCCGTCACGGAGGGACACATCAAAAAGCTACGTGGGGCCGAATACTTAGCCGCATATATCGCGCACCGGCTGCCATCCGCGGGGCAGGTCATCCCTACCCCGAAACCTCACGAAAGAGTGGTTTTCCTCCCCCACTTCATCCGCGGACTGGGGTTTCCCCTCCATCCATTCGTCCGCGGTCTCATGTTCTATTATGGGCTGGACTTTCATTATCTGGCGAATTTCATCCTCAACATCTTGGCGTTCATCGTCGTGTGCGAGGCTTTCCTCCGCATCTGGCTCCACTTCGGCATGTGGCTGAAAACCTTCAATATCAAGCCGAAGGTGGTTGGCGGCCAACAAGCGGAATGCGGTGGAGCCATGGTGGGCAAAATGCCCAACGTTATATGGCTCGAGGGCTCCTTCGTGGAGACCATAAAGGGGTGGCAGTCGGGGTGGTTCTACATCACCGAGCTGCGCGACACCAGCTGGGTGGCGGCCCCCGAGTTTCGATCCGGAATCCCCATGCGGCTCACTTCCTGGAAGGAGAAGGGCCTGTCCTGGGGTTCGTCAATGGAGCTGGACGGACTCCAGAAGTGTATTCGGAACATGACAAGCAAGAAAATTAAGCTTTTCAACATAGTCCAGGTCATGCTCTTCCGCCGGATCCTCCCGTGTCAACAACGGGATTTCAACTTATGGGAGTTCAACCGGCCCAGCACCAGACTCTACGCGAGCTCTTCGACACGACGCATAAGGACGTCTGGAGGGTGCTGTTCAAGGGCGTCGAGGTCCCTCCTTCTCTTACCGAGGACCGCGGGCTAAGCGCGAAGCGCCTTGCGAATCCAGTAAGTTCTGTACATCTGGTAGGGTGTTTATTTCCCATAGCTTAACCATGTGCGGGGTCTGAGCTCCCATGCCTTTGATAGGACTAGGTGGAGACATCGGAGCAGATTAATTGTCCAGCCCCTCTGCCCGAAGACCCCGCAGACGCTCTCCCGACGAAGATGCGGACTCTGGCTCCTTATGAGGTGCCAGAGAAGACCAAGAAGAAGGCCAAGGGAACCCAAAAGAGTTCCCGTCGCCAGGTGGTATCAGACTCATCGTCTGATACCTCTGAGGCACACTCCTCCCGTGAAAATGAGGAGAAGGAAGATGAAGATTCTCCCCCTCCAGCCATGGGAGACAAGAAAAGGAAGGCCACCCCAACCGGGGAGGCCGAAGGGTCCAAGAAGGGAAGGACTCTCCTTCCGGACTGCTCCACCACCGCCGCCGACGGCGAAGATGAGTGGCTGCTCAGGGCCAAGCCCTTGGTGAAGTCGTAAGTATTCGGACACCAGAGTAACTCATAGCATACCTTTGTCGCACTGCTTCTCCCAACATCGAATATGATTATGTAGTCCGCCCCAAGCCTGTATCGACGTATCATCGTCGGACGGTTCCTTGGACTCGTCGGACATGAACAGTGATACACTTCCAACCGCCTCCTCTCCTTGCCCTATGGACAATGCCGAGGTATTGTCTCAAGGGGCACCGAGCCGGGGGGAGACAGTCCCGGAGGCGCCTCAAGGCGACCTTCCAGACTCCAGGAGCAAAGGGAGCAAGGCTCCCGGGGGCTCCAAGTTCGGCCCTCAGCCGAACACCACGCTGGAACCTCCACTGGTTCCGAACTCGGGCAGGCAGCCCCCTTCCAAAAGGGGCAAGCCATCCGTGCTGGTATCCTGTGTCCATCCAAAGGCACCGTACGACCTGCTGGGAGCGCTTCGCGGCGCTTCCATCGACGAAGAGCACCGCACTATTATGAGTGCGGTGATCAAGAAATTTCAGTCCGCCAAGAGCGGACTGACTGAAGCCTGTGCCAGCCTTCTAACAGGCTTTGAGCTAAGTATTTAAAATATAGGAAAATATTACCGCATAGACAGTAGCCCCTGATGCTCTATTTGGTGTTCACAAAGAAAAGCCGAATAGAGGATCAAATAATATCTGGAGGAGTCTAATATAAGTATGTCTGTATGCGTATGCAGGCTTCACTGCTGACCTCTGCCGCACTGACTGGGGAGGTCGCCGCACTGAAGCAGGACCTCGAACGGTCCGAGAAAGAGCTCGGCCTTGCCAAGAGGCAGCTCGAGGAGAAGAAAGATAAGTAATACCTTGTCTATATATAAAAAAGAAAATGTGTTTGCTAAATGACAGGATTATCATGAATGTTCCAGGGGCCACGACCGAAGTGGCGACCCTGAAGCAAGCGCTATCCGAGGCCGAGAACAAAGCGGCCGAGGAGCGCACCGAGCGGGAAAAACAAGAGGCACGGGTGGGAGAGGTGCAGCAAGAGCTCTAGGCTCTCGTGAAGAAGCACGAGGCTTTGGAGCTTGACTCGAAGACGCGAGAGTCCGAGCTTGCCGCGCACCCTCGAGAGCACAAAGCATGCCAAGGCTGAAGCCCAATAGGGCCCTCCAGGAAATTGAGGCGATGAGGAAGATAGCGGCAGGTAAGGCATTCAATATGCAAAGCAAGCATGCGAAAGTAAATTACTTGTTACGTACCCGAGTCTGGAGCTCTCCAGGAGCATTCGCAGATTTTCCCCGCAGCGCGTCGGATGCCGCGAGGTATTACCAGGCTGAGGAGGGAAGCTCAACGGAGAAGTTGTTCTAGTCTCAGTATACTGGGACCGAACACCCGATGCCTATGAGCGACCAGCTAAAGCAACTGGTCGAGCTGCACAAGGCGGCCGAACAGGCCATGAAGGGCTTTATAGTCCGGATGTGGCCTGGCGACTCCCTTCCCAACAGCTACTTCGGCCTAGTGAGGCGGCTTGTGGATGTCTGCCCACAGCTGGGAGTCATCAAGCGATTCGTCTCTATCGAAGGTGCCCGCCGGGCTTTTGCCCGTGCAAAGGTGCGCTGGGCCAAGATGGACGCCGAGAAGCTAGTGAAGGAGGGGCCGCCGCAGGGCAAGGAGCATCGCCACCCCGAGATGTATTATGAGGGTGTCCTGAAGGGTGCCCGTCTTGTGGTGGACGAGTGTGCGAAGGATGTAATTTTTGAATGAACTTGCTCGTGTGATCCTGTATTATGAAAACTTGTTCATATGCGCTATGCAACGCTTGTTTGAATTAAAATATTACCTTCTATGCGGCTGTTTATCAAATCTGAGAGATGGCCAGTCCTCGGCTTCTGCCCCCATGCCACGAGTGCTGGGGTGTTCGGGATAAATCTGAGCACTCTTTTTCCCATTGTTGGGTCCTTCGAGGGAGGTGCTCAGCACAACGAACAAAGCAATTGGATTATAATGCTTTATCACTCTCACTTAGCCATAGAAGTCTACAATTTTAAATTTCAGTGAAGCCCCTAGTGTTGGCGTTCTGGGAACGGGGGTCCCCAGACTTGCCTACCTGCGGCCTGCAGCGTGGCTCGAGTGGGGGCCCAGTGCGGCCCAGCTTCATCAGCTCAAGCTCAAGACCCTCGCAAGGGGCCAAGCCTTGCGGGGCGGACGACAGGAGGCTTCCTCAGGAGCAGCCTCATCAGGCAGGCTCGCGAGGAGGTGGAGAGATCAAGGCAGGGGTGCCTCGCGAGGATCCCGTGATGCAAGCCATGACGATCGAGATTAGGCAGGCGCCGGCCTGCGTAGTGTCCTTATTTCCCCTTCGGTGCATAGGGAGCAAGCACAGGCCAAGGCATCGGGCAAAGGTTACCATTCCGGTGCAACGAGACCAAGACCAGCAGAGCGGCAAGACAGAGGTCACCGTAGAGCCCAAGATGGCATCATCACTAGTGCTTTCAGCAGCCGAAGACCACCTTTAGTCAGGAAAACTTGTACTAGATGTTCCCCTTCAAAATGACGAATTGTTGGCGCCCTTCCCGCTCATTTTTGGGAAGAGGACCAGGGCCTCTATAAATAGGACTAACCACCATAGAGAAAAGAGAGGGAGAAAAGAGAAGGAGGAAAAAGGAAAGGAAAGAAAGAGAGAAGAGAAAGAAAGAGAGAGAGATCCAGACCGAGTAGAACACATCGCACCAGCTCAAGAACACCTCTAGAGAGGCCGTTCTTCCTCCTGTATTGTTTATCATCAGCCCTTGAGGCAATCCACCACACCACACACTGGAGTAGGGTATTACACCACATCGGTGGCCCGAACCAGTATAAACTTTGTGTCCTTTGTGTGTTCCTCTTTCTAGCCTAGATTTCTTGCGAGCCATAGAAGCGTGAGTCGGTAGGGGAAAGATCTCCGTGCGCACCCCAGAGTTCGAACCTTAAGGGTCTGCCGGAACCTGAAATCCGACATTTGGCGCACCAGGTAGGGGTGCACCGGACTCTTTCTTCCGCTGTTCACGTGTGATCTTGCGTCGTGTCCATGGCTGACGCTCGTCGGGCTCGCGCTGAGCGCCGGGCTGCTCTCACCACCCGCGTCGCCCAGACGGCGCGTGTTGGCGGACTCACTCGTCGTTTGTGACGCCCCAAGTCCGTTGCGCTAGGTGTCTTCCAGTGATTCGCTGTCGTTGCCATGTCTTTTGCTTGTGTGTCGCTTCTTGTCATGTCATCATGTGCATTGCATCATCATGTTTTCGAAACTGGCATCCATCCCGTTCTGAGCCCAGACACACTTGCACGCGTCCGTGGCATGTCCGAAATAGTATTTTATAAGTGGCCAAAAATGTTCTCGAAATGGGTTGAAAGTTGGCATGTGGTGTTGTTATGTTGAAGGTAGGCCGGTTGCCAAGTTTCATCGCATTCAGAGTTCGTTTGATAGCCCAACGGATAACTATAGCGACATTATAGTCGGTCAAACAACAGATGTTATTGGTCTCCGGAAACAGTCGCCGGGCTACCTTCTTTCCAATCCTCTTAGTCCAAGCCCCTCTTCACAGTCCATCTAGATCCCCTCTCGCCGGAGCCGTCCGATCAAGATCAAACGGCTCGAAACGGCCTCAAACCCACCAAACCCTAGCCCCTACGCTATTTAAGCACGCCCACATGCCATTTTGGGCCTTCTCCTTCCTCCTCCTCGAAAACCGCGCCCCCAATCATCAACCAGCCGCCTCCCAGCTCCTCTCCTCAAATTCCGCTACCGGCCACCTCGTCCCTGCCACTTGGCACCATCCTAGTGGCCAGCCGCCACCACACAGGATGCCCGCAGCCAACGGGAAGGCGCCACGCGTCCCTCGGGCGCCCCACTTCGCCGTGGCCCGCCCGAGCCTGCAACCGGCCCGCCCGAGGTGGATCTGGGCTCGTCTGCCTCAGCCCCCGGTGCCCTGTCTTCCTCCCTGCGGTCAGGGAGCCCGAGCTCTCTCTGCGCCGACCTGAGCCACCGTCGCCCGCTACACCAGCTCTTCCTCACCTCCGCCAACCTTGCCGCGGTCCCGCGCCGGCGAGCGCCACCGGAGCACCACCGGATCCGCAACCAGGTGCCACCTCCATTTCCCATGGTGTTCGCCCTGCTCCCGTCTCTCTCTCTATTGTAACCTCTCTCTCTCTCCATGGCCAGGAAGCCGAGCTGCCATCGTCGCTTGTCGCCGGTCTCGGTGGCGCTGTCATCCAGCCAGATCCGGTGCCCAGGGGCCGGATCTACCCATTCCCGTCGTTAGCTGGTCCCGTGCCCGCCACCTGCCATCGTCCCCTTGACGAAGTCCGCCGGCCGCTACCGCGTTGACCTTCCTCTGCTTCCCGCTTGCCCGTGCCCGTTGACCGTGCCATGCCTCTTCGCCTTGGGCCGTTTCTGCTGCACCGCGCCAAGCCCACCTCCAGATCCGGCCTCGCCGTCCTGGGCCATGGACCCGCTATGTGAGCAGCTGCCCAAGATTCCCCTGTGTACTATCGGGCTAGCTACTTTCGGCCTAGTGTGTTTTTCCCTTGTCTGTGATTTTAGCATTATCCCAAAGACTCCAGTTTTGCAGAAAAACCCCTTTACTTCATGCATTTAATTATTTCTCAACCGTGCATCGGATTAAAACAAATTATATATGAAACTTGCTTAGAATTTTGTGTAGATTAATAATTTGCCACTTTCATCTATGTTTAAATTTTTTTAAATGATGTTTGTTTAAATTTGATTAAATAACTTATTAAAATGTTTTAATTCTTAACTATTTAACCGTAACTCCATATTTAATAATCTTTATATGTAAATGGGGTGGAAAATGCCTAGTTTAACACGATGGCCTTACTTTGCATGTTTAATAACTCTAAAATTGTGTTTATGGCAGAACAGTACCATAACCAAAATATGCACATGAGGAGTTTCCGGACTTGTTGTTTTGTGGTTCCGGCCTCATTTAAACTTGCCTAGTTAGATAGTTTCATTATGCTTCACCTCTTTCCATGTTAATCAACATTATTGTTGAGTACATAAACGAGATCAAACTAAATAACTTGTCGTGGTGTTTCGTCAATATGCAACTCATTGCATATTGAGCTCCACTTAATTTGTAGGGTTGCTGGTGCACTTTGCCATGGCATGCTTCATTAAACCGGATATGTATCATACTTGATTGTGCATCCTGCCATGTTCATGTCGTGGTTGTTTACTATGTTGTGTGCTTCTTTCCGGTGTTGCTTCTTCGGGTTGGTTTCGATAACGTCGCATTTGTGAGGACCCGTTCGACTACGTCCGTTTATCTTCTTCATGGAATCGTTCTTCTTCCTTGCGGGATTTCAGGCAAGATGACCATACCCTCAAAATCACTTCTATCTTTGTTTGCTAGTTGCTCGTTCTTTTGCTATGCCTATGCTACGATACCTACCACTTTTATCATGGCTCCCATGTTGTTGAGCCAAGCCTCTAATCCACCTTGTCCTAGCAAACCGTTGTGTGGCTATGTTACCGCTTTGCTCAGCCACTCTTATAGCGTTGTTAGTTGCAGGTGAAGATTGGAGCTTGTTCCATGTTGGAACATGGCTATTTTGTTGGGATATCACAATATATCTTATTTAATTAATGCATCTATATACTTGGTAAAGGGTGGAAGGCTCGGCCTTATGCCTGGTGTTTTGTTCCACTCTTGCCGCCCTAGTTTCCGTCATATCGGTGTTATGTTCCCGGATTTTGCGTTCCTTACGCGGTTGGGTTATAATGGGAACCCCTTGACAGTTCGCCTTGAATAAAACTACTCCAGCAATGCCCAACCCTGGTTTTACCATTTGCCACCTAGCCTCTTTTTCCCTTGGGTTTCGCGGACTCAAGGGTAATCTTTATTTTAACCCCCCGGGCCAGTGCTTCTCTGGGGGTTGGGCTAGGGTTAGGTCGGGGGGAGCCAGCCATATAGGCCAGGGAGGGGTGTGGGAGTGGGCCGGCCAGGCGGCCTGGTGGCCTGCTGCGCCGAAGCCCAGTGAGGGGGAGAGGGTGTTCTCTTTTTTTGTATTGTGTTTTTCTTAATTTTCCTTTTACTATTTTCATTTAAAGTTTCTTTTAATTTTGTTTTATAAATATGAAGTGACCAACGGAATTAGTATTACTAATTAGTCTACTGCCACAATTATTTTGGCACACTACTAAATTAGTTATATCAATGTAACTTTATAAAAGGCATTAAATTAATTATTATGCCCTCTGTTTTGGTTGTTTTAGTGCATGTAAAAATTATAAGGAATTTTGGTTTCTCCAACATTATTACTCATGAATTTATTTGTCACATTTAGATCATTTTATTTTTAATATTTTAAAAGTTTTATTGTTTAACTTTATTTTAAAAATTGAATTCGAATGGGATTTGAATCTTGGCGATATTAGCAACAGTAATCGTGGAGACGTGGCATCATTAGTAGAAGTTTACTGTAGCGTAATTATCTGGGCGTCACAGAGCCCAGTTGCGCGATCGGGGATCTAACATTTGGGGTTGTCTTTATTTATGTTGGTTCCGTAGTCGGACATTGATTGTATTCTGGATGATGTATGATATATTTATTTATTGTGTGAAGTGGCGATTGTAAGCCAACTCTTTATCCCTTTCTTATTCGGTACATGGGATGTGTAAACATTACCCCTCTTGCGACATGCCTACCATGCGATTATGCCTCTAAGTCTTGCTCCGACATGTGGGAGATATAGCGGCATCGTGGGTGTTACAAGTTGGTAATCAGAGCCTTCCCCGACTTAGGAGCCCCCTGCTTGATCGAATCACCGACGTTCTTTTTACTCCTCGGTCCCTTCGTCGCTCTGGTGAGGCCTCCTAGCGTAGAGTTTTGACTCTTCTCTCCTCAAATTTCACTAAATTTTTTTAGGATCACGCGGGTATCTTGGAATCGTTCCGATGGTTTTGTGACGAGAACATCGTTCTTGGTGCCTCCTGACATTTAGGGGTTGTGGCAGTGTGTCGGGGAGTTGAGCTCTGAGGTGTTGTCGTCACAATTTTATCGTTGCAGTTCTGGAATACCTGAGTTCGCCGACATCGAAAATCTCCTTTATGCAGTTGTTGGTGAGATAACCTCGACGCCACCCAGTACTAGGGCGGGAGTTCGGGAGTATTGCTAGCTGGTTATGTGTTGAAGGATGGATACAGCTGGATGTAGGATTTGCTAGTTTTGGGTGAGATATTATGCTTCCCCTGTATCCCCAACACCTGATTGCATAACCAGAAAGTTTTGGGAGTTTCATAGGTGGGAATTCATGTAGCTCTAGTATTTCTTCCCGCAGATATTTGGTTTGTGAATGGGTAATCCTTACCAATTATTTGTTTGTATCTGTACCTTGTTTTTTTATTCATCTACCTTTATCTAAGTGGCTTCTCAACTTATGGAAGTGTGATCATTTACTTTGGAATTCATTTGTTTATTCTTGTTTGAATGTTAAGGCTATATGTTGCAAATTCGATCCATTGATTCAGCTTGAATATATGTCTTTCAAGATGCTAACGGATGTCAACCTCTTCAGGATGGCTCCTCCAACGCGTCAGAATCCGGAACCTCCGCCACCACCTCCACCTCCAGAGGCATGGCAAGCTGTCATGGTCGCCACCAACGCCAACACTCAGATGCTTTTGCAACTCTTGCAAGAGCGCAACCAAGGAAATCAAGGCCAAGGCAACAATCAGCCGCAGTTTGCTACCCTCAATTAGTTCCTCGCAAACCAGCCAATGTCCTTCAGTAACTGTGTCGAGGCTACAGATGCCGACGACTGGTTCGTGGATATCTGCAAACATTTTGTCCAGTTTGCTTCGTTCCAACTCAAAGACCAAGCTGCTGAGTAGTATCAACAATACAAAGATTCCAGAGGAGGTCGTGTGATTACCTGGGATGATTTCCGCCGAGACTTCAAAGCTCAACACATTCCACAAAGTGTTGCTGAGAGTAAGCGTGAGGAGTTCCGCAATCTCAAGCAAGGCAGCATGTCTATTTACCAATACAACATCCTATTTCAGAGGCTCGCTCGCTTCACTAAACAAGACGTCCCTGACGAGAAGAGCATGATTTATTAATGTAGAGGTGGCCTTAGAGAAGATCTGCAATTAGCTCTCGTGCTTTTTGAGCCGACCAAGTATGATGAATTCTACAACATGGCACTAAAGCAAGAGGCCGCTCAGCTCAAGTGCGATGCTTCTAATAAGAGAGTCAGGGATGCAACTCAATCGTTTTCTTCAACTCAAGTGGAAGCTAAGCAATAGAAGTTCTAGTTGCCTCCTCCTCCTCTGTTCCATAAGCCTTACCAGCAGAAGAGCAAAGCTGGCAATGGATCTTCCCACCCACCCAACCCAGACTATTAGAACAAAGCGCAATCTCATGCTCCAAGGTCAACTGCTCCTTATCACCGACCGCTCTCAGAAGTTACTTGCCGGACAACCGGATTAGGGGGTATCCGGACAGCCAGATTATATCCTTTGGCCGGACTGTTGCACTATGAAGATACAAGATTGAAGACTTCGTTCCGTGTACGGATGGGACTCTACTTGGCGTGGAAGGCAAGCTAGGCAATACGGATATGTATATCTCCTCCTTTGTAACCAACCTTGTGTAACCCTAGGCCCGTCCGGTGTCTATATAAACTGGAGGGTTTTAGTATGTAGGACAACATACAATCATACCATAGGCTAGCTTTTAGGGTTTAGCCTCTCCGATCTCGTGGTAGATCAACTCTTGTACTACTCATATTATCAAGAATAATCAAGCAGGACGTAGGGTTTTACCTCCATCAAGAGGGTCCGAAACCTGGGTAAAACATCGTGTCCCCTGCCTCCTGTTACCATCCGCCTTAGACACACAGTTCAGGACCCCCTACCTGAGATCCGCCGGTTTTTACACCGACATTGGTGCTTTCATTGAGAGTTCCTCTGTGTCGTCACCGTTAGGCTTGATGTCTCCTTTGATCATCGATAATGGTGCAGTCCAGGGTGAGACTTTTCTCCCCGGACAGATATTTGTATTCGGCGGCTTCGCACTGCGGGCCAACTCGCTTGGCCATCTGGAGCAGATCGAGAGTTATGCCCCTGGCCACCAGGTCAGGTTTGGAAGCTTAAACTACACGGCCGACATCCACGGAGACTTGATCTTCGACGGATTCAAGCCCCTCCCGAGTGCGCCGCACGGTCACGATGAGCATGATCTAGCTCTACCATCGGATAGTGTTCAGGAGACCACACTGACAACTGCTCCGACCCTCAATTCGGAGCCAATCGCGCCATCCATGGTCGGGTGGATAGACCCCGCCACGGAGGCCGTATTCTCAGCGGCGATCAAGCCGAGGATCGACCTTACCCTTCACGGGAGCCGTGACGCCAAACTACCGGATTCTTCCCCGTCGAGGGACTTCGAACCTCCTGCGCCCGTGCCTGTCAAATCCGACTGGGCGCCGATCATGGAGTTCACCTCCGCGGATATCTTTCAGCACTCGCCTTTCGGCGACATATTGAACTCATTAAGGTCTCTCTCCCTATCAGGAGAGTCCTGGCCGAACTATGTTCGGCAGGATTGGGATATGGATGATGAATAAATTCGCCACCCACCCACCACCCACTTAGTAGGCACTATCGACAATTTGACCGACATGCTCGACTTTGACTCTGAAGATATCGATGGTATGGACGACAACGCGGGAGACGAAGAGCAACCACTGCCCACAGGGCACTGGACAGCCACCTCATCATATGATATATACATGGTGGACACACCCAAAGAAGGCAATGGCGACGAGACAGCGGAGGATGACCCCTCCAAGAAGCAACCCAAGCGCCGACGTCAGCGGTGCCGCTCTAAGTCTCACCAAAGCAAAAGCGGTGACACCGGCACAGGAGATAATAGCACTCAGGACAGTGCCGAAGACGACAACAATCCCCTCCAGCAAGATTTAGAGCAGGAGGATGGAGAAGCCAGCCCTCCCGAGAGAGCGGCAGATGGAGAGGCGGAGGACGATAATTACATGCCTCCCTCCGAAGACAAGGCAAGCCTCGACGATGATGAATTTGTCGTGCCTGAGGATCCCGTCGAACAAGAGCGCTTCAAGCGTCGGCTTATAGCCACAGCAAATAACCTTAAGAAAAAGCAGCAGTAGCTTCAAGCTGATCAAGATTTGCTAGCTGACAGATGGACTGAAGTCCTTGCGGCCGAGGAATATGAACTCGAACGCCCATCCAAGAGTTACCCAAAGCATAGGTTGCTACCCTGACTGTAGGAGGAAGCATTCAAACCTACATCTCCAGCATATGATGCGGATGATCGGCCACCTCGTGGCCGCGACAGAGAGGCATTTCAGCCAAAAACTCAGCCCGCACCCCGACACCACTCAAATAAAAATGACAAGGCACGGGGAAACATGCTAGACCTGCGAGACGTATTGGAGGACAAAGCAAAACACGCAAGATCGATCTACGGATCACGAGGGCGCGCCACTATGCGAGACAATAACCGTCACGCCGGATACAGTAAAAGTAAATCCGGCTGGGCCGAACACAGCGGACAAGACTCATTTGAGCTGCGTCGCGATATAGCCTAGTACAGAGGCGCTGCACACCCCATATGCTTCACAGACGAAGTAATAGATCACCAAATCCCAGAGGGTTTCAAACCCGTAAATATCGAATCATACGACGGCAAACAGATCCTCCGGTATGGATCGAGGACTTCCTCTTGCACATCCACATGGCTTGCGGTGACGATCTACATGCCATCAAATACATCCCACTCAGACTCAAAGGACAAGCTCGGCATTGGCTCAACAGCCTGCGAGCAGAATCCATTGGCTGTTGGGAAGATCTAGAATCCGCATTCCTCGACAACTTCTAGGGCACTTATGTGCGACCACCAGATGCCAATGACTTGAGCCACATAATTCAGCAGCCAGAGGAATTGGACAGGCAATTCTGGACACGGTTCCTGACAAAGAAAAATCAAATCGTCGGTTGTCCGGATGCAGAGGCCCTAGCAGCTTTTAAGCACAACATCCGCGATGAGTGGCTCGCCCGACACCTTGGCCAGGAAAAGCCGAAATCTATGGCAGCCCTCACGACACTCATGACCCGCTTTTGCACGGGAGAATACAACTGGCTGGCTCGCAACAATAATATATCAAAGAATCATGATACTTCGGATACCAAGGATGGCAATGGCAGGTCACGTCGTAAAAAACACAAGCACCGCATCAACAACGGCAATACCAAGGATACGACAGTCAATGCCGGATTCAAAGGCTCTAAACCCGGTCAGCGGAAAAAGCCATTCAAAAGAAGCACTGATAGAGGCGGGGTGTCCCGTCTTTCGATGAGATGATGGATATCTCTTTGGTGGAAGTCGACTTTGACGATCCGACTACGAACGTGCGAGGACGTCGCGCCTTAGCAATCGCTAAACCAACTCCGAGAGGTTATCGACCACGCCGGAGCACGATCAACCTGACCACGAGGGTCTGTTTCCTACGAGCAAACGAAGAACAAGCAAGAAACTGAGATTGCAATCTAGATATTGCGAATATAAGATGAAAGCTTTACTGATCAAGGTGGGGTTCTGTGACGCCTTTGTCTGGTCGTTGAACACAAACGAAGTACGCGAAGTTGCAGCTATGGCGAACTTTTAATCTAAACAAAACCCAAAGTCTAAACGATGCCCTAAGGGCTGTATATATGGAGGAAGAGGGGGGGCGGGATTTCGTGGCCCTTGGTGGAGGGGTCCGAAATCAACCCTATCTCTTGTTTCCCCACACATACGGACTCTAAAAATAGCCTATACTTATGTATTTCGAAATTACATGGGCCCGGCCCAATAATAAGGTGACGCAGCACCTATAATAACCTCGGGACGAAATTTATGAAGTGGCATCTTGTATATTTCGTCCAAGGCTTCATGCGCCCATTATGGTGGCTTCAAAGTCCTGAAATCATCACTTGTAACTCCGTTCTTGTTCCCCTTGCGCATGCCATCATCTCCATGCTTGTTCTTGCTCCAATGTTCATCCTTCTCCAAGCTAGGCCCTTTATTTGTAAGCAAAACAAATGTATCCAATTTAGGCAGCATCATATTCTCATGAACATTAGAATCATTACCAAGAAACGAAAGTACCTGGTAATTTAGTTGGCGTGCGCGAGCTCTAGTAATTGGTCCAGTATGTATAGCAGCAGGGCCTGTGGGTGTAACAATTGTATTGATGTCCTCATCATCTCCTCCCCTTCTTGAAATGAAGTCGTCCTCGACAGAAGTTCATCTTCCTCACCCAAATAAGGCTTCAAATCTGCAATGTTAAAAGTGGGACTAACCCCAAAATCTGCAGGCAGCTCAAGTTTATATGCATTATCATTTATTTTCTCTAACACCTTAAAGGGACCATCAGCCCGTGGCATGAGCTTTAATTTGCGCAAATCGGGAAATCTATCCTTACGCAAATGTAACCAAACAAGATCTCCAGGTGCAAACACAACATGTTTTCTACCCTTATCTCCAGCAAGTTTATATTTGGCATTCATAAGCTCAATGTTTTCCTTTGTAAACTCATGCATTTTTAAAATCAATTCAGCACGTTGTTTAGCATCAAAATTAACCTTCTCCGAAGATGGAAGAGGCAACAAATCAATAGGTGCACGAGGTAGGAAACCATACACAACTTCAAAAGGGCACATCTTAGTAGTAGAATGCAATGAACGATTATAAGCAAATTCAATATGAGGCAAGCAGTCCTCCCACATTTTCTTATTACTCTTCAAAACAGCCTTAAGCATAGTAGACAATGTTCTATTGACTACTTCAGTTTGGCCATCAGTTTGGGGGTGACAAGTAGTACTAAAAAGCAGTTTAGTCCCCAACTTAGCCCATAAACATCTCCAAAAGTGGCTAAGAAATTTAGTATCACGATCTGAAACAATAGTATTTGGCACACCATGCAAGCGAATAATTTCACGAAACAACAAATCAGCAACATTAACAGCATCATCGCTTTTATGACATGGTATAAAGTGTGCCATTTTCGAGAATCTATCCACGACAACAAATATGCTATCCCTCCCCTTCTTTGTTCGAGGTAAACCTAAAACAAAGTCCATAGATATATCCTCCGAAGGAACACTAGGTACAGGCAAAGGCATATATAAACCATGAGGATTGAGTCGTGACTTAGCTTTTTGACATGTAGTGCAGCGAGCAATAAAACACTCAACATCCCGTCTCATCTTTGGCCAAAAGAAATGTGTAGCAAGTACGTCCTCCGTCTTCATCACGCCAAAGTGTCCCATTAATCCTCCTCCATGCGCCTCCTGCAACAACAAAAGACGAACGGAGCTAGCTGGAATGCATAGCTTGTTAGCACGAAACACAAATCCATCGTTAACGACAAACTTGTTCCACATTCTTCCTTCTTTGCAATTCTGCATTACATCTTTAAAATCAGCAGCATGCACATATTGATCTTTGATGGTCTCCAAACCAAAAATTTTGAAGTCAAGTTGTGAAAGCATAGTATAGCGACGAGACAATGCATCAGCAATAACATTTTCTTTTCCCTTCTTTTGTTTAATGACATAAGGGAAAGTCTCAATGAATTCAACCCATTTAGCATGTCTACGATTCAGTTTAGCTTGACTTTTAATATGTTTCAAAGATTCATGATCAGAATGTATAACAAATTCTTTGGGCCATAAATAATGTTGCCATGTTTCTAAAGTCCGAACAAGAGCATATAATTCTTTATCATAAGTAGAATAATTCAGACTAGGCCCACTCAATTTTTCAGAAAAGTATGCAACAGGTTTGCCATCTTGTAATAACACACCTCCTAATCCAATTCCACTAGCATCACATTCAAGCTCAAAAGTCTTATTAAAATCAGGAAGTTGGAGTAAAGGAGCATGTGTCAACTTATCTTTCAATACCGAGAAGGCTTCTTCCTATGCGGTACCCCAAAGAAAAGGCACATCTTTCTTTGTAAGCTCATTGAGAGGTGCAGCAATGGTGCTGAAATCTCTCACAAAACGCCTATAGAATCCAGCGAGGCCAAGAAAACTCCTCACGTGTGTGACCGTTTTGCGCTGCGGCCAACTCTCAATAGCTTCAATCTTGGTTTATCAACTTCAATTCCCTGTGGAGTAACAACATAGCCAAGAAAAGATACTCGGTCGGTGCAAAAGGTGCACTTCCCAAGGTTACCAAACAAACGTGCATCACGTAAAGCAATAAAAACAGCACGTAAATGTTCCAAATGTTCTTCCAAAGATCTGCTATAAATCAATATGTCATCAAAGTAAACTACCACAAATCGTCCAATGAAAGCACGTAAAACTTCGTTCATTAATCTCATGAAAGTACTAGGTGCATTAGTTAACCCAAAAGGCATGACTAACCACTCATATAATCCAAACTTAGTTTTAAATGCTGTTATCCATTCATCTCCCAATTTCATACGAATTTGATGGTATCCACTACGCAAATCAACTTTGGAGAATATTGTAGAGCCACTCAATTCATCAAGCATATCATCTAGCCTAGGAATAGGATGACGATAACGAATAGTAATATTATTAATGCCTCTACAATCAACACACATACGTGATGTACCATCCTTTTTCGGCACTAGAATAATAGGAACATCACAAGGACTAAGGGATTTGTGTATATAACCTTTGTCGAGAAGCTCTTGTACTTGACGCATAATCTCCTTCGCCTCCTCTGGTTTGGTACGGTATGGTGCACGGTTTGGCAGTGAAGCACCGGGAATTAAGTCAATCTGATGCTCAATCCCTCGAATAGGCGGTAATCCTGGTGGCACGTCTTGTGGAAAGACGTCAGCGAACTCCTGCAAAATGTTAGTGACAGCAGGAGGCAAAGAGGAAGGCACGTCTTCGAATTAAAATAATGCCTCTTTGCACACAAAAGCATAGCAAACAGATTTGCTGAAATCTAGCTCATCAATATCAGATTTGGTGGCAAATAAACATGCACTTTTCAATTTAATTTCAGAAGCAACACTAGATGGTTTATTATTAGGCTTCATTTGTTGCTCAAATTCTTTTGCCACAATCTGATTTTCACTCTTATTCTTCTCCTGTTTTGCTTTATTAGCTCTATGAATATCATCTTTCAAAATGGAATCAGGAGTCATAGGAAGCAAAGTAATATTTTTATCCTTATGAACAAGAGTATAGTGATTGTTTCTACCATGGTGTACAGAATTTTTATCAAATTGCCATGGTCTACCAAGTAATAAGGAACATGCTTGCATAGGTACCACATCACAATCAATATAATCAGCATATGTAGAGATACTAAAATGCACACGAACAGTACGTGTTACCTTAACCTTGCCGCTGTTGTTGAACCATTGGATGTAGTAAGGATGTGGATGTGGTCTTGTGGTGAGAGAAAGCTTCTCCACCATCTCCATGCTAGCCAAGTTGTTGCAACTACCTCCGTCTATGATGACGCGCATAGAACGTTCCTTCACAACTCCCTTGGTATGGAACAAATTGTGCCTCTGGTTTTGCTCAGCTTGTGTGACCTGCACACTCAAAACACGTTGAGCAACTAAACATTCATACCTGTCAGCGTCTTCAGGAGCCATGTATTGTGTCTCATGATCAGAATCATCTCCACCATGTTCTTCACGTGTAATAAGAGCGAAAGTCTCCTCATCATAGTCACTAGCGGACTCATATCCACCATCCGCAGTAGCAATCATCACACGCAGAGATTTGCATTCTCTCACATAATGACCTCCTCCCTTACAACGACGACAAATAATATCACTTGTGTGCCCTGTTGATGCCATGGAAGAAGAACTCTGTGCAGGCCCGGCAGGTGCGCTCCTTGCAGATAATGGTGGTTGTGCCTGTTTTCTTGTATCACGACTGGAGGAGGCACCTGATTGAGGTGCTGGTGCAGTTGAAGTAGAAGATGCACGCGGTGTCCATGATGAAGGTCGGCCTGCAGAAAAGTTAGTTCGCGCCAATGCTTGTCGATCCTGCACTTCACGTTCAGCTTTACAAGCAAGATGGAATAAACGAGTGATATTAGTATACTCCTTATAGTCTAGAATGGTCTGAATCTCTCTATTTAATCCACCCAGAAAACGTGCAAGCATAGCTTCATTCTCCTCAACAATACCAGATCTAATCATGCCAGTTTGTAATTCCTGGTAATATTCTTCTACAGAATTTTTCCCTTGTCTTAAACGCTGCAATTTTTGAAGCAACTCATGTTGATAATATGGTGGAACCCAACGCGTACGCATAGCAGTTTTCAAAGCAGCCCAAGCAGTTGGAATAGGATATAATCTACAATGTTCAGACCACCATACACATGCAAAACTAGTGAAAGCACAAAAAGCAGCAGCAACCCGTCTCTCCTCAGGATATTGTAAACATGTAAATCGTTGTTCAGTTTCTAACTCCCAAGTAAGATATATATCAGGAACATATCTACCCTCAAATGGTGGAATATTCAATTTCAGTTTAGGAATATGGACATCGTCTCGTACCTGAGGTGGTGGTGCAGGCCTACCATTACGAATATATACCTGAGGTCGACCTACTGGTGGTGGTGCTGGTGGCTGCACGTAGTTCGGATTTTGATCAACCTCATCCTCATAATCGCCCGCATACTCATCATCCTCCGCATCAACAGCAGGAGCCACAGAAGTATCAACAGCAGCACCAACAGTTTGGCCAAACGCAAGAGGGACACGGCTAGCTCGGCGGAGGTCTGTTTCGTGACGTGGAGGTAGTCGTTGTTGTTGTTGTTCGAGAGGTGCGTTAGGTGCAGCGGGTGGTGGTGGTGGAAGACGCGCGAGCAATTCATTAAACTTGTTATCGAGCTTTGTTTCGAACGTCTTCTCCATGCCATCTATCTTCTCCATGGCCTCTTCAAATCTGTTTAACACATCTTGCACCTGTCCACTCATCATTTGCTAAAATTTATCATGTAGCTGTTTGTTCGTCAGGTTCTCCCAATCAGTCTCATCGGCTTGTGATCCTATCATGGTTAGCAGCAAATAGAAACACACAAGAATATGATCCTACAGACTACTAAGAAGTGGTGGTGGTGTATAACAAACCCGTCAAGCAAACCTCAAATTCTTACCAGTTCTTACCCAGCAGCAGGTGGTGATCGGCAACCGTTGTAGTCAAAACTCTCAAAGCTTGGATAGAGCGATTACCAGGGAGAGTCAAATGCACGACGTAGATGTATGTGGAGCTGGGAAGGCTTATAATATGGTAGCAAAAAGGGTCAGCAATAATCAATTCAGAGATGCAAAGTTGAATAAACGCTCAACGACGGTACCGTGCTGGTCCTAGGCTAGACCGTGCTAGAGACGCGAGCCTAGAACACTAACAAAATCACGGCGCTGCACATAAACAAGGGAAAAGCACACTCCGGAATTTTTTTTTCGCTCTTTTTTTTGCGCTGCTCTTTTTTTGCGCTGCTCTTTTATTTATTTATTTTTTGCGAAAAATCACTATAATGGCGAGTGTCTCAAAACTCTTCCCAGGTCAAACTGACAGGATGGGCACGAAATTTTTTCGACCCAATTTTTTTTTTGACTGCCTGGACCCAAAAACTGGAAACGGGTCAAAAAAACTTTCTATAACGGCGACTGTCTCAATACGCTTAGAAACACCTAAAATTAGGATAGCCAGAAATTGTTTTGTCAAGTGCGTTTTCCGAAAATTTTGGGCCTAAACGGAGGGTGGTTTCCGGACTTTTTTTTTCCGAAACCTACTCCGGCAAGGAAACACGAATCGGAAACTAGATGGATCTCGAAAACAAACCTAATATGACAAGAACTCGGATTGGTGGTGTATATATGGCGGTAGATGGCAGCGGTGGTGGTATATGACAGCAGTGGTGGTATATGGATACGGATTCGAAGTGGTGGCGGATAAGCGGTGGTGGTAGATGGCAGGGGCGATGATGATGGTGCGGCGGCGGCGTGACAACTTATGACCAGAACTCGAAACTCTAAAGGACTAGACTCTAAGACCAGCAACTAGACACGACGATGCAACCGCAAATTCAACAAAGCAAAACCTAAAAAGATTATGCAAAGGCTCAGATTGGTTCGGATATGATGAACTAACCCTAAATTTTTTTGGCTTTTTCATGGACTGTAGGTATGAAAAACAGACTCGATCTAAACTACAAAAAACTGTAAAATCTCACCGAGCAACCTGGAGCTCTGATACCACTTGATAGAGGCGGGGTGTCTCGTCTTTCGATGAGATGCTGGATATCGCATTGGTGGAAGTCGACTTTGACGATCCGACTACGAACGTGCGAGGACGTCGCGCCTTAGCAATCGCTAAACCAACTCCGAGAGGTTATCGACCACGCCGGAGCACGATCAACCTGACCCCGAGGGTCTGTTTCCTGCGAGCAAACGAAGAACAAGCAAGAAACTGAGATTGCAATCTGGATATTGCGAATATAAGATGAAAGCTTTATTGATCAAGGTGGGGTTCTGTGACGCCTTTGTCTGGTCGTTGAACACAAACGAAGTACGCGAAGTTGCAGCTATGGCGAACTTTTAATCTAAACAAAACCCAAAGTCTAAACGATGCCCTAAGGGTTGTATATATGGAGGAAGAGGGGGGGGGGAATTTCGTGGCCCTTGGTGGAGGGGTCCAAAATCAACCCTATCTCTTGTTTCCCCACACATACGGACTCTAAAAATAGCCTATACTTATGTATTTCGAAATTACATGGGCCTGGCCCAATAATAAGGTGACGCAGCACCTATAATAACCTCGGGACGAAATTTATGAAGTGGCATCTTGTATATTTCGTCCAAGGCTTCATGCGCCCATTATGGTGGCTTCAAAGTCCTGAAATCATCACTTGTAACTCCGTTCTTGTTCCCCTTGCGCATGCCATCATCTCCATGCTTGTTCTTGCTCCAATGTTCATCCTTCTTCAAGCTAGGCCCTTTATTTGTAAGAAAAACAAATGTATCCAATTTAGGCAGCATCATATTCTCATGAACATTAGAATCATTACCAAGAAACGAAAGTACCTGGTAATTTAGTTGGCATGCGCGAGCTCTAGTAATTGGTCCAGTATGTATAGCAGCAGGGCCTGTGGGTGTAACAATTGTATTGATGTCCTCATCAAGCACTCCGGGCCCGTCCAGTTTGAACCGTATACTCGATCGCTCGTGTCAAATACACAACACCCCCGACAAGCCAGCCAACCACATCAACATGGATTGTTGGGTGTTCAAGCAGGCCGGCAAGTTAAATGCCGAAAACAATGATTAGGGGTCACATAGCGATGACGAGGAGGAGCCCCGACAACCGAACACCGGAGGACAGAAGAGGTTCCCCCCACAAGTGCAGATGGTGAACATGATATACGCAACCCACATCCCCAAGAGGGAGTGGAAGCGTGCGTTAAGGGATGTATATGCGTTGGAGCCAGTCGCCCCAAAATTCAACCCATGGTCCTCCTGTCCGATCACCTTCGATCATAGGGACCATCCCACTAGTATCCGTCATGGCGGATTTGCCGCAATAGTCCTAGACCCAATCATCGACGAATTTCACCTCACTCGAGTCCTTATGGACGGCGGCAGCAGCCTGAACCTGCTTTATCAGGACACAGTGCGCAAAATGGGTATAGACCCTTCAAGGATCAAACCCACAAAAATGACCTTCAAAGACGTCATACTAGGTGTAGAGGCCCATTGCACAGGCTCAGTCACACTGGAAGTGGTCTTCGGATCCCCAGATAACTTTCGGAGAGAGGAGTTAATCTTCGATATAGTCCCGTTCTATAGTGCTTATCATGCACTGCTCGGGCGAACTGCATTTGCGAGATTCAATGCGGTACCACACTATGCATATCTCAAGCTCAAGATGCCAGGACCTCGGGGGGTCATCATAGTCAATGGAAACATAGAGCACTCTCTCTGCATGGAGGAGCACACTGCGGCCCTCACAGCAGAAGCGCAAAGCAGCCTCTTAAGGCAATCCACCAGTTCGGCGATTAAGGACCCGGACACCTTCAAGTGCGCCCGGAGTAATCGGCAACAAGACCGCCTGGCACGTTCCGAGCTCGCATAACAATGCGGCCCCCACCCTAGTCCCAGCCAAACGGCGAAATCTGTGCCACGCATACATAATTACGCATTGACAATACCATGGGCACAGGTGGGGAGGGGGGCACGACTACGGCACGCCCCAAACGCGGCTCAACCGCACTAGGGGTTTCCCGCTTTGTTATTTTTCTTTCTTTCAGGACTTTAATCTCTAGAAGCCAACAACCAAGGGGGCAAAAAGCTACGTCGCATCAAGGAATTCCCAAGTGGTCTCTGACAACGAGTGAAATACCTGCTTTAAGTACCATTCCTCAGCTTGCCCTTGGAGGGGACATGTCAAATAGTCCCACTTTTTGCTTACCGCACTACTTGTATCATTCTGCTTCGACGCACCTTTTCGAATAAACAATGCATAGCATTAGACTATTATCGCATTCTCTATTGTTCTTATCGCATTCTCTAGTTCTGTGGCAAGCTATGGTAGACACAGTTATAAATATATATATATATATATATATATATATATGTGTGTGTGTGTGTGTGTGTGTGTGTGTGTGTGTGTGTGTTCATTCATAACATTCAGCACCCGTACACCCTGATACGGCCAATACGCTAGGGGCTTAAGCATACCCCATAATACGGCGTGAGAAGTCCGAACACTTTCGACAGTGCGGCACCCCGAACTTATAGAATTATATGCATCAGCTCCGAATCATGTCTTGGGTCAATAGTTGGGTTTGCCCGGCTCCCATGTTTTGGTACCTTACGTTCCGCTATATCGGCTAAGGTAGCACTAGGAGAACTACTGCGATTGTTCCCCGGTTAATTTGGGCTAAGCACCTCAGTAGAGAAAGCTAAAACTGACTGTCATGACAAGGCAAGAGCTGGTCGTTGTTCGAGAGAACTCGAGTCCCTAAAGACTTATGCCGCTTAGAGCGACGAGTCGGTTTTGTCCGCCTTAAGGCGTGTATAGCACCCCAAATTCGGCCTTCCAAATACTAGGTGTCGGATTTTGGGTTCCAGCAGACCCTTAATGTCGGTGTCAAAACCGGCGGATCTCGGGTAGTGGGTCCCGAACTGTGCGTCTAGGCCGGATGGTAACAGGAGGCAGGGAACACGATGCTTTACCCAGGTTCGGGCCCTCTTGATGGAGGTAAAACCCTACGTCCTGCTTGATTAATATTGATGATATGGGTAGTACAAGAGTAGATCTACCACGAGATCAAGGAGGCTAAACCCTAGAAGGTAGCCTACGGTATGATTGTTGTATATGGAGTTGATTGCCTACGGACTACAACCCTCCGGTTTATATAGACACTGGATAGGGTTAGGGTTACACAGAGTCGGTTACAATGGTAGGAGATCTTGAATATCCGCATCGCCAAGCTTGCCTTCCACGCCAAGGAAAGTCCCATCCGGACACGGGACGAAGTCTTCAATCTTGTATCTTCATAGTCCAGGAGTCCAGCTGAAGGTATAGTCCGGCTACCCGAACACCCCCTAATCCAGGACTCCCTCAGTAGCCCCTGAACCAGGCTTCAATGACGACGAGTCTGGCGCGCAAATTGTCTTCGGCATTGCAAGGCGGATTCCTCCTCCAAGTCCTTCATAGAAGATTGTAAACACCAAGAGTAGTGTCCGGCTCTGCAAAATAAGCTTCCACATATTGCCATAGAGAGAATAATGTTAACACAAATCAAATCTGCTGACGTATTCCGCAGTGCGTCATCACACTACGGCCAAGTCCTTTACTCGAATCGTTTTTACTTTTCCACCTCAGCATGTTTTGTGAGGCGGTTTCCTTGGCACGTCTTGTCAAAGCAGAGATCGTGTACCCCCCTTTTATGAGATTCTCATCAATACGGACGTGGGTAACCCAACCATGCCACTTATCATGGTGCTTGGGAGGCAAGCGAGTTTTACTAGGCAGGTGGGGACGCACAACCGCATCCGCCCATATAAGGGGATAAGGATCCACCTTTTTACCTATGCCTTCTTCCTCCTATGCCTATCCATCTCCTGCGCACTCGAGCTCTAGCGCCCAAGCCCGCACTTCCCACCTCAACCTTCTCCAGCAATGTCTGGAGCGGGAGGCAAGTGGATGGTCTCCTCCGCTATGGAGGGCCAAGTCAAGAAGCTAAGGAAGGCTGGATACTTGTCTAAGGACATCGTGCACCGGCTTCCCAAAAAGGGGCAGCTTCTCCCCAGCCCAAGGCCCCATGAGAGGGTAGTATTTCTTCCCCACTTCCTCCACGGACTGGGTTTTCCAATCCACCCATTTGTCCGGGGGCTCATGTTCTACTACAGCCTGGATTTCCACGATCTGGCCCCAAACTTCATCCTCAACATCTCGGCGTTTATCGTCGTGTGCGAGGCTTTCCTCCGCGTCCGCCCTTATTTCGGCCTCTGGCTCAAGACCTTCAACGTCAAGCCCAAGGTGGAGGCGCCATGGCGGGCAAGATGGCCAACGTCCTATGGTTCGAGGGCTCTATTGTGGAGACCCTAAAGGGGTGGCAATCCGGGTGGTTTTACATCACCGAGCCACGCGATCCGAACTGGATCGCAGCCCCCGAGTTCCGATCCGGACCCCCACACGGCTTATGTCCTGGAAAGAGACGGGCCTATCGTGGGGTGATGAAAAAGAGGTGACCGGATTGCAAACATGCATCCAGTCTCTGGTGAACAAGCCAATCCGGTTTGTTAATGTAATCCAGGTTATGCTCGTCCGCCGGATCCTCCCGTGCCAACAACGGGATTTTAATCTGTGGGAGTTCGACCCGGCGCAACACCAAACCCTTAGCAGGCTCTTGGACACGACGTACGAAGATGCCTGGAAGGTGCTATTCAAGGGCGCCGAGGCTCCCACATCCGCTTCCGAGGACCGCGGATACAGCTCGCAGCGTCACGCTAGCGAGGTAAGCTATCTTCACCTTTTACGGGATGTTAAGCTTTTTTTCATAGTTTGAATCTATGCGGGATCTAAATCCCTTACCTTTGACAGGCTTGGCGAGCGATATCCGGACCGATCAACTGTCCGGCTCCGCTGCCCGAAGGCCCAGCCCCAGCTCTACTAGTGAAGCTGCTAGTTCCGGCGCCTTATGTCGTGCCGGAGAAGAAGGCCAAGAAGAAGAATACCACGGGGACTCAAAAGAGTGCCCGTAATGTGGTGGTGTCGGACTCGTCATCTGATGAGTCGGAGACGCCCTCCTCCCACGAAAACGGGGAGGAGGAAGAAGAAAGCTCTCCCCCCCAGCGGAGGGAGGAGAGAAGAGGAAGGCCGCCCCAACGGGGGAGGCCGAGGGGTCTAGGAAAAGGAAGACCCCTCCACCGGACTACGCCCCCAACGCCGAAGAGGGCAAACAGGAGTGGCCAAACAGGGCGAAGCGTCAGATGAAATCATAAGTTTAGATATCAGAATAACTCATGATGTTTCTTTGTTGCACAGCTTTCCCTAATGTTGAATGTAATTATGCAGTCCACCCCGGGCCGAATTCGACGAATCGTCGGGCGGCTCCCTGGACTCATCGAACGTGAACTCAGTTCCGCCCGTTGTCTCCCCCCGCACTGCAGACGACGCCGAAGTGGCGTCGCGACAAGCTCCGGGGCAGGAGGAGGTGGTCCCGGAGGAGCCGCAAGGCAACCTCCCGGACTCCAGGAGTGAAGGGGATAAGGCCCCCCAGGGCTCCAAGTCCGGCTTTGTGCCGGACACCACGCCGGAATCTTCCATAGTTCCGGACCGCGGTAGGCGAACTCCTTCCAAGAGGAGCAAGCCTTCTGAGCCGGCGGCCTCCGTCCAACCGGAGGTGCCGGACTATCTGCTGGAGGTGCTTGACGGCGCCTCCATCGACGAGGGGCACCGTACTATTATGAGTACGGTGATCGAGAAGGTTCAGTCCGGGCGGACTGACTGAAGCTTGCGCTAGCCTTCTAACAGGCTTCGAGGTAAGTAAAAATATGTAAAAATATTACCGCATAGACAGTAGCCCCTGATGCTCTGTTTGGCATTCGGAAAGAAAAGCCGAATAGAGGATCTATTAAATATCGTAGGAGTCTAACAAAAAAGAGTAAATATGCGTATGCAGGCTTTGTTGCTATCCACCGCCGCACTGACTACGGAGGTGGGTGTCCTGAAGCAGGACCTCGAGCGGACCGAGCAAGAGCTCGGCCTTGTCAAGCGGCGGCTCGAGGAGGAAGAAGGTGCGAAATACCTTATAGAAAAAGTGCCTATAAAAAGGCTTGATTGCAAAAAAGAGTAACAAGATTGTACTGCTTATTGTAGGGGCCACGACTGAGGTGGCGACCCTTAAGCAGGCGCTGCCTGAGGCCGAAAAGAAAACGGCCGTGGAGCGCACCGAGCGAGATAGACTTGGGGCTCAGGTCGGCGAGGTGCAGCAAGGGCTTCAGGCTCTCTTGAAAAAACATGAGAGTTTGGAGCTTGAGTCAAAGGCGCAAGCATCCGAGCTCGCGACGGCCCTTGAGACTGCCAAGTCTGCCAAGGCCGAAGCCCAAAAGGTCCTCCAAGTGTTGGAGGAGATGAGGAAGATAGCAGCGGGTAAGGCATTCTTCATGCAAAGCAGAAATATAAAAGTAAACTACCTGTTACTTACCCGAATCCGGAGCTCTCTAGGGGCATTCGCAGATCTTCCCCGCAGCGTATCCGACGCCGCCGCATTCTACCGAGCTGAAGAGGACAGCTCGACGGAGAAGGTGTTCTGGTCTCAGTATTCTGAGGCCGGACACCCTGTGCCTTTGAGCGACCAGCTAAAACAGCTGGTCGAGCTCCACAAGGCAGCCAAACAGGCCATGAAGGGCTTCATAGTTCGGCTGTGGCCCAGAGAGGCCCTGCCTGGGAGCTATTTCGGGGTGGTGCGGCGGCTGGTGGAGGCTTGTCCGAGGCTCGAAGTCATCAAGCGCTCTGTCTGCAATGAAGGTGCCCATCGGGCCCTTGCCCGTGCAAAGGTGCACTGGGGTAAGCTGGACGGTGAGAAGCTTGTGAAGGACGTGCCGCCGCCGGGGAAGGAGCATCGCAAGCCCGAGAACTACTACAAGGATGTTCTTGCAGGTGCCCGCCTTGTGGCGGATGAATGTACCAAGGATGTGATTTTTGAATGAACTCGCTCGTATTTATCCTGTGCGCTGAAAACTTGCTCATATGCGCTAAGCAATGCTTATTCAATTTGAAATATTACTTTCTGTGCGGCCGTTTATCAAAAAATTGAGAGATGGCCAGTCGTCGGCTTCTGCCCCCATGCCACTAGTGCTGGGGTGTTCGGGATAAACCTGAGCGCTCTTTTTCCCATAGTTGGGTCCTTCGAGGGAGGCGCTCAGCACAATGAACCAGGCAATCGGACTATAATGCTTGAACACTCTCACTTAGCCATATAACTCTATAATTTTCAATTTCGGCGAAGCTCCTAGTCCGGAAGACCGAGTTCGGGGCGCTATCCACGCCTTGGCCGAACAAAGCCAGCTGCTCGCTCGAAGCGGCATAAGTCTTTAGGGACTCGAAAAACCTCTCAAACAGCGACCGGTCTCTCGCCTCATCATGACAGTCAGTTTTAGCTTTCTCCACTGAGGTGCTTAACCCAGCTGAACCGGGGCACAATTGCAGTGGTTCTCCTAGTGCTACCTTAGCCGATAGAGTGGAACGTAAGGCACCAAAACATAGGAGCCGGGCAAACCCAACTATTGACCCAAATCATGATTCGGAGCCGATGCATATAGTGCTATAAGTTTGGGGTGCCGCACTTGTGAAAGTGTACGGACTTCTCACACCATTATGAGGGGTACTGAAGCCCCTGGCGTGTTTGCCATACCATGGTGTACGGGTGCAATCATGTCATTTAATAAAAATAAATGTGAAAAGAAGATAATGCAAAAAATAGACAAGAAGCTAAGCATTGTTTATAGAGAGGCTATTTATCAAAGCCGAACGATAAAAATAGTGCGGCAAGCAAAAGATATTAGACAATTCAGTATGTCCTGACTAGGGGCAGGCCGCGGAATTGTATTTAAAACAGGTATACCGCTCGTAATAGAGACCACCTGGGAGTTCCATAATGCGGCATGGCTTGTCTGCCTCCCTGGATCTTGCATCGTTTGTGCGGCAGTCGAATTGCCGAACAGGTCATCCGAAGTATGGAGTCCTGAAAGTAAGAAAAAATTAAAAAAAAGAATTCGGCAGCCCCTAGTACGTTTTAAGCCGTATTTTGGGCATGCCGTTATTGTGCCCCTTCCCCTATGCCCATGGTATTTCAAGGGCGTAGTTATGTACGCGAGGTACTAGTTTCGCTATGTCCCGAAAGCTGGGGTTGGGGCCGCATTGCTACGCTTGCTCAGAGTGTGCCAGGCGGTCCTGCTGTGGGTTACTCCCAGCGTGCTTGGCAGTGTCTGGCTTTTTAATGGCCAGACTGGAGAATTGCCTGAGAAGGCTACTTTGTACCTCCGTTGCGAGAGCCGCCGTATGCTCCTCCGTACGGAGGGAGCTTTCGGTGTTTCCGTTGACCGTAATTACTCCTCGAGGGCCTGGCATCTTGAGCTTGAGATATGCGTAGTGCGGCACCGCATTGAACTTTGCGAATGTGGTTCGTCCGAGCAGGGCGTGATAGCCACTTCGAAAGGGGACTATATCGAAGATTAACTCTTCGCTTCGGAAATTGTCCGGGGATCCGAAGACCACGTCAAGTGTTACTGAGCCTGTACAGTTGGCTTCTACACCTGGTATAACGCCTTTAAGGTCGTTCTTGTGGGCTTAATCCTTGAGGGATCTATGCCCATTTTCCGCACTGTATCCTGATAAAGCAGGTTCAGGCAATTGCCGCTGTCCATGAGGACTCTTGTGAGATGAAATCCGTCGATGATTGGGTCGAGAACCAACGCGGCAAAGCCTCCATGACAGATGCTAGTGGGGTGGTCCCTTCAATCAAAAGTGATCGGGCACGAGGACCATGGGTTGAACTTTGGGGCGACTGGCTCCATCGCGTATACGTCCCGTAGCGCACGCTTCCGCTCCCGCTTCGGAATGTGGGTTGTGTATATCATGTTCACCGTCCGCACTTGTGGGGGAAAGCCCTTCTGTCCATTGTTGTTCGGCGGCTTGGGCTCCTCGTCATCGCTGTGCAGCCCATTGTCTCTGTTTTTGGCCCTTAACTTGCCAGCCTGCTTGAACACCCAACAATTCCTGTTAGTGTGATTGGCTGGCCTTTCGGGGGTGCCATGTATCTGGCACAAGCGATCGAGTATTCGGTCCAAACTCGACGGGCCCTGAGTATTCTTTTTGAATGGCTTTTTCCACTGACCGGATTTATAGCCTTTGAAACCGGCATTGACTGCCATGTCTTCATTGCTGTCGCTGTTAACGCGGCGTTTTTGCTTATTCCGACGTGTCCTGCCACTTTTATCCTTGGTATCCGAATTACCAGGGTTCTTTGATAAGTTGTTACGGCGAGCTAGCCAGCTGTCTTGTCCCGCACAAAAGCGGGTCATGAGTGTCGTGAGGGCTGCCATGGATTTCGGCTTTTCCTGTCCCAGGTGCCGGGTAAGCCACTTGTCGCGGATGTTATGCTTGAAGGCTGCTAGGGCCTCTGCGTCCGGACAGTCGACTATCTGGTTTTTCTTTGTTAGGAACCGTGTCCAGAATTGTCTGGCCGATTCCTCTGGCTGCTGAATCATGTGCCTTAAGTCGTCGGCATCCGGCGGTCGCACGTAAGTGCCCTGGAAGTTGTCGAGGAATGCGGCTTCCAGGTCCTCCCAAGAACCGATTGAGTCTGCTGGCAAGCTGTTAAGCCAATGCCGGGCCGGTCCTTTAAGTTTGAGCGGGAGGTATTTGATGGCGTGTAGATCATCGCCGCGTGCCATGTGGATGTGAAGGAGATAATCCTCGATCCATACCGCCAGATCTGTTGTGCCATCGTATGATTCGATGTTTACGGGTTTGAAACCCTCTGGGATTTTATGATCTATTACTTCATTCGTGAAGCATAGCGGGTGTGCGGCGCCTCTGTACTGGGCTATATCATGACGCAACTCGGAAGAGCTATGTCTGTTGTGTTCGGCCCGGTCAGATTTGTTGTATCCGGAGTGAAGATCATTGTCACATGCCGTAGGGCGCCTGCGCGATCCGTAGATCGATCTTGTTTGTCTTGCCTTATCCTCCAGTATGTCTCGCAGGTCGGGCGCATTTTCTCGTGCCTTAGTTGAGCGGCGCCGGGACATGGCTTGAATGGAGGGCCGAGAGGCCTCTCTGTCGCGGCCGCGAGGTGGCCGGTCTGCCATATCATGCGCTGGTGATGTAGGTGTTTCCTCCTCTAATCGGGGTAGCGTCCTGCGCTTCGGGTAACTCTTGGAGGGGCGTTCGAGTTCATACTCTTCGGCCGCAAGGACTTCAGTCCATCTGTCAGCTAGCAAATCTTGGGCAGCTCTAAGCTGTTGCTGCTTTTTCTTGAGGCTGCTTGCCATGGTTAAAAGCCTGCGTTTAAAACGCTCTTGTTCGGCGAGGTGTGATGGTATGACGAATTCGTCGTCATCGAGGCTTGCCTCGTCTTCGGAGGGAGGCGTATAGTTATCATCCTCGACCTCTCGGTCTTCCGCCCTCTCATGAGGCCTGGCTTCTCCATCTTCCTATGCCGAATCTTGCTGAGGTGGGTGTTCTTCGGCGCTATCCGGGGTAGTATTATCTCCCGTGCCGGAATCACCGTTTTTGCTTTGGCGGGATTTAGAGCGGCGCCCCTGACGCCGGTGCTTTGGCTGTTTCTTGGGGGCGTCATCGCCCACTGTTCCATCGCCATCTCCATCTTTTGGAGTATCCACCATATATATGTCAGATGACGAGGTGGCCTTCCAGCGCCCTACAGGTGCTGGTTCCTGTTCGTCTCCTACATCGCCGTCCATGCCGTCGATGTCTTCGGAGCTGAAGTCAAGCATGTCGGTTAGATCGTCGACAGTGGCTACAAAGTGGGTGGTGGGTGGGCTTTAAATTTCCTCATCGTCCGTATTCCACCCTCGCTGACCGTAGTCCGGCCAGGGCTCTCGTGATAAAGAGAGAGACTTAAGAGAATTCCGGATGTCGCCAAAAGGCGAATGCTGAAAGATGTCTGCGGCGGTGAACTCCATCATCGGCGCCCAATTGGATTCGATTGGCAGGGGCGCGGGGGGTTCGGAGTCCGGGGAGGAGTCCGGATCCTTGGAGTCATGGGCTGTGCAGAGTGCAGGGCTAGTGTTCGGCTCGATCGCTTTCGGGATCGCAGCCCCCGAGGTGACGTCCAACCGCTCATCCTCGATTGGCGCAATAGGCTCCGAGTTAGGGGTCGGAACCGATGCTTGTGCGGCCTCCAGGACTCTGTCCGGGGGCAGAGCTAGATCATGCCCCTCGAGATAGTGCGGCGCGCTTGGCCTTGGCTCAAGCCCGTCGAAGACCAAGTCTCCGCGGATGTCAGCATGTAATTTAAGCTTCCAAACTTGACTTGATGGCGAGGGGCGTAGCTTTCGATCTGCTCTAGGTGGCCGAGCGAATTGGCCCATAGAGCGAAGCCGCCGAAGGCGAAGATCTATCCGGGGAGAAAAGTCTCACCCTGGACCGTATCGTTGTTGATGATCAAAGGAGCCATCGGGCCTAAAGGTGACGACATAGAGGAACTCTCAATGAAAGCACCAATGTCGGTGTCAAAACCGGCGGATCTCGGGTAGTGGGTCCCGAACTGTGCGTCTAGGCCGGATGGTAACAGGAGGCAGGGAACACGATGTTTTACCCAGGTTCAGGCCCTCTTGATGGAGGTAAAACCCTACGTCCTGCTTGATTAATATTGATGATATGGGTAGTACAAGAGTAGATCTACCACGAGATCAAGGAGGCTAAACCCTAGAAGCTAGCCTACGGTATGATTGTTGTATATGGAGTTGATTGCCTACGGACTACAACCCTCCAGTTTATATAGACACCAGATAGGGTTAGGGTTACACAGAGTCGGTTACAATGGTAGGAGATCTTGAATATCCGCATCACCAAGCTTGCCTTCCACGCCAAGGAAAGTCCCATCCAGACACGGGACGAAGTCTTCAATCTTGTATCTTCATAGTCCAGGAGTCCGGCTGAAGGTATAGTCCGGCTACCCGAACACCCCCTAATCCAGGACTCCCTCACTTAAGGTTCGAACTCTGGGGTGCGCACGGAGATCTTTCACCTACCGACTCGCGCTTCTATGGCTCACAAGAAATCTAGGCTAGAAAGAGGAACACACAAAGGACACGAAGTTTATACTGGTTCGGGCCACTGATGTGGTGTAATACCCTACTCCAGTGTGTGGTGTGGTGGATTGCCTCAAGGGATGATGATAAACAATACAGGAGGAAGAACGGCCTCGCGAGAGGTGTTCTTGAGCTAGTGCGGTGTGTTCTACTCGGTCTGGATCTCTCTCTCTCTCTTTCTCTTCTCTCTCTCTTCCTCTTCTCTCTTTCTTTCCTTTCCTTTTTCCTCCTTCTCTTTTCTCCCTCTCTTTTCTCTATGGTGGTTAGTCCTATTTATAGAGGCCCTGGTCCTCTTCCCAAAAAATGAGCGAGAAGGGCGCCAACAATTGGCCATTTTGAAGGGGAACATCTAGTACAAGTTATCCTGACCAAAGGTGGTCTTCGGCTGCCGTCTTGGGCTCCACGGTGACCTCTGTCCTGCCGCTCTGCTGGTCTTGGTCTCATTGCACCGGAATGGTAACCTTTGCCCGATGCCTTGGCCTGTGCTTGCTCCCTTTGCACGGAAGGGGAAACAAGGGCACTACGCAGGCCGGCGCCCGCCTGGCGCCCGCCGAATCTCGATCGTCATGGCTTGCGTCACAGGCTCCTCATGAGGCACCCCTGCCTTGATCTCTCCGCCTCCTCGCGAGCCTGCCTGATGAGGCTGCTCCTAAGGAAGCCTCCTGTCATCCGCCCCGCAAGGCTTGGCCCCTTGCGAGGGTCTTGAGCATGAGCTGATGAAGCTGGGGCGCACTGGGCCCCCACTCGAGCCACGTCGCAGGCTGCAGGCAGGCAAGTCTGGGGACCCCCGTTCCCAGAACGCTGACAGTAGCCCCCGGGACCAAGGTGCGCCCGGGCTTGGCTTGGCAGAGAAGCTAAGGGGCAAGCACGAAATGTTGCGGGCCCCAATAGCCTGCGGCCTCGGGCGCCGCGTGGCGATTGGTTGGACGCGGGCGTCTGCGCTTCCCCACGATGCCTCGGCAACCGCTCGACTTGTCAAGTCCTTGCATGCAAAGAAATGGGTCATGATTACCTGCGATCGTGGTGGCCGGCAGTTGGCCTTCTCCGGCTATAAGTACGGGGCCGCGTGAGACTTGTTAGCTTATCCCTTCCTGCTACTCCTTTCCTTCCTCTTCCTCGTCCTTGCTTATCTTTACGCCAATGGCACCAATCCGCCGGTTTTCTGCAGAAGAGAAAGGAAAGGCCCCCCGAGAAGGTCCTGACCCTCATCCTCCGAAGAAACGGCTAGTCCCCTGCCGCCGAGATGAGGGTGCTTGGCAGGAGGCGCCGAGGCCCTGGTACGAGCGGCTGCCGCCTGGATTTCCACTGCCCTTGTATGCCCGAATCGAGGGCCCTGGGGAAGAGGGCGTCGAGTGACACCGACAGTGCCGCCACCGACGCCGGCATGTCACGGCAGTGCGCATCGTTCCTCCTGGAGTCCACGCCGAGGGCTCCTCTTGTGAGCTCGTGCTTCACGCCGCCATGCCCCCATGCTCTTGGATCCGCCTTCATACCTCCTTCGCCTTCGAGATGCCGCCTAGCGAGTCTCTGGAGCTCTGGCTGCAACACGCCGACTGCAACAACCTTGCGACCGGAGCGGAGGTCGCGGTCGTCGCTCCGGGCAAGGTCTACATGACCCGGGGCTGGGGTGAGATCGCCCGGGTCTACCACATGGAGGGTGCCCTCATAATTCATCTTGAATATGACGGCGCCTCCCTGATGTTCTTCAAGGTCTTCGATGCTGAAGGACGCCGGTTGGAGTGCTGCCCCAAGGAAAGCAGAAGGGGCATCGGACTGGCGAGGACCTGGCCTGCCCATCGGCTGTCCAGCAGCTCTTCAGGCGGCAGGAGAGGAGCTGGGGAATCCAGCGGCTCCCCCGAGCTTCTCGTGACTCTGGAGACGAGCGAAGACAGCTACGAGCCTACGAGCTCGCGCCGTGCTCGGAGTAGGGCAACTGCATCGGGCCGCCGACACCCCTGATCTGGGTGGGGTTGGCGCTGGCGCTGGGCAGTCCATTGTTGATGATGGCGTCGCTTGCGGAGGCGCGGGCAATTAGCGTTCCTTAGGATTAGCACCTTTTGTTCCCTGCGAGGAATCGAAGCAACACCACGCGGGGGTATGTAAGGCGCCTGCCATGTCTTTTGCGAACATTATATCCCTAATATGAATCGATGCGACATGCTTGTCCTGTCCCGGCTCAGCTCCCCCTTTCTATCCTCACGAGGACTTAGCGCTCTACGCTGACAGGTCCCAGTCCCCAGGCAGGCTTGTGCCGTCGCTGGTATGCCAGGTCGCAATGTCGTGGTCAAGGCCAGGAGGTGAGCGGCCTGAGGTCTGGTAAGAGCCCCTGAGTTGCGATGCTCAGGAGGTCCCCTTTAGTGCCCGAGCAGCCCTCGCTGGGCGAGAAAGGAAGGCAACGTCATCGTGACAGAGCTGCACTAGGCGAGGGTTTGGTGCTGCGTTGGTCCAACTTCTGTAAGGGCATGACTTATCTTTTGAGTTTGGGGTAGTTCTTCGACGGGGTGCCCGGCCCGAGTGGCGGTAGCTGAGGTGCTGTTGGGTTAGGTCTTCGCGAGCTTCTTCCCACTTCCCCACACTTTCCTTAATGCTCTACATCCTCAGGTCCCGGCACTCGAGCAAGCTCAGCCGCCGCTAGTATGACAGGTCGCGATGCCGTGGGTCAAGGCCAGGGGGTGAGGGCTGGAGAGCCAGTAGGAGCCCATGAGTCGCGATGCTCAGGCGCCCCCCTTTTAACGTGCAAGCGGTCCGTGCCGGAGAGAGGGAGAGATAGCCCGCGATGTCCCCAACGTTGCTCCTGGAGTGGGTCCTGCATACCAATCACAAGGAGAGACAAGACCTGTCGCTACGGTTGCCAGCCAACCATTGGTCACTCCGAGGGAGTGATTGGGGCACTGAGGGCCTGGTGAGGTGGCGCCTTGCGGGGCTGCCGTGGCCAGAGCTCGACCACTCAGATTTATCGGCATTGCAGGGACGGACCCGTACGCAGACGTCATGCTAGAGCGAGCGACTCCATGGGTAGGTGTCAATCGAGCAGGCGATTAGGTCAGGTATGTTAAGTACGAAGGAGCAAATTCATTTCAAGTAGATGCGGGAAAAGCAAACGCCACTGGGCCAGGCCCGAGCAGTTTGGGGATGATGTAGCCCGAGGGGCGCCCCCAACAAGGTAGGTAAAGTGCGTAAGTAAAACGGATACGTGCCGCAGGGACGGACCCACACGACCTGGGAACGACGCGGCCGTGTGGGCTCTCCCAGCTAAAAATGGAACTTGAAAGATATCACCTGATGCCGTTGAAGATGAAGTGATGCCGCAGAAGTGGGTGACGCGCGGTGAAGACGTCGACCCTAATGAGCCCCCAAGCCCAGGAGCCTCGGGAGGCTCCGGGGGCACGGGTAGGTCTTCGAGGGCCATCTCCACCTCCGCCAGGACCGCACAATGCCTGAACTCCTGAGCCTCGAAAATGCTCCTCAGCAGGCGCTGATGAGCGGCGACCGCGTTCGGCAGGCCGAACGGCATGCGAACGTAGCTGGGAGGTGGACCCTCGCAACGCCCCACGCGCGAAGGCCATAGGCGCTCCTGAGATGTGGCTCGGTTGAGCCCTGGCACGTCGATGCAGATGCGCAGCCCACCATCCTCGCCTGGATGTGGGGCCACGGCGGGAAGCGGCAGCTACCGCGCGTGACTCTCGACTCCTGTAGCTCCTGGGTGTTTCCTGCGATGAACTCCTGAGGGTTTGGTGTTCCTTGCCTCGTACCTTCCTGAGGGAAACGTGCCTGGAAGCACCCCTCGAAGTGGTGCCCGAGCGCCTCCCTCGTGACCTTGGCAAAGTCGGTGGCTCTCCAAGAAAGAGCCCCCGAGCCCTACCTAAGGAGGGCGCCGGGCGCGCTTTCCTACGCGACAGAGGTTGGCGCTCCCTGAACGGGCGCGAATCCTGATGTAACGCCTCCGGAGGCGCCTGCCTCTTTATGGCTTGGGCCAGGCGAAGCCTTCTTCTTCTTAAGGGTCAACTCGGGAAGTTTTCCACTCCTGTGATCTGGGTCTTCGATTGCTGCGGCTTGGAACGCACGCTCAAGTGAACACACCGCGTCACTTTCCTCACAGGGTACGGTGATGACTCCACCGCTTCCTGGCATCTTGAGGACATTGTAGCCATGGTGAGTCACTGCCATGAACTTGGCTAGGGCTGGGTACCCGAGGATGGCGTTGTATGGTAGGCGAATGTGGGCGACGTCAAAGTCAATGAGCTCAGTGCGGTAGTTGTTGCGCTGCCCGATGGTGACTGGCAGGCGAACTTGCCCTATCAGAATGGTGGAACCATCAGTGACTCCTGAGAAAGGCTTGGTCGGCTGGAGTTGATCATACGGCACTTGGAGATTGTCGAACATCTCGACGGACAGGACATTGAGTCCTGCTCCGCCATCAACGAGGGTCCTGGTGACCTGCACATTGCTGATGACTGGGGAGCAAAGCATCGGGAGAACTCCGGCCATTGCCGCACACTTGAGCTGATCCACTGAGCTGAACATGATGGCGCATGCAGACCACCTGAGAGGGCGCGTAGCCTCAAGCTTGGGGAGGACTGCATTCACCTCGCGAGCAAACTTCTTGAAGATGCGCTGTGATGCTGGGGCGTGGGCGCCACCCAAGATGCAAGCGATTACGCGCGGCTCCTGGAAGCCCCCAGCCCCTCGTCTTGATGTTGGTCTTCGTTCCTTCTTGGTGGTGGCGGTAGAGGAGGGAGGCCTGCGTTGCTGTGCGGGCGATCCTCACGAGGCTGATCCCTCCAAACTCCCTCGCGAGGCTGGTCCTGCTAGCGATCCTCGCGAGGTCGGTCACGCCACCCTTGGCGAGGGCCACAGTCTTCCCATCGTCCTCCTCCTCTTCCTCCTCCTCAGCCATAGCCCCTATCATTGCGCTTGGGGCGTCGATCAATACGCCCATCTCGCACGGCCCTGAGCTCTTGGCATCCGTTGGTGTTGTGGGTGTGGAGGTCGTGGTACACGCAGTATCAGCTGCCCTTGGATGACTCAGGCTGATCCCTGCCTCGCTTGGTGTCTGGTTCCGCTGCGAGCACGGCAGCTCCCTTACGCTTCACGTCCTTGGCCTTGGGCTTTTTCTCTTCTGGGTCGGCAGCCGGGAGCTCGAGGAGGGAGAGGCGTCCTTCCTCAGCCCTGGCGCACTTGGTCGCCAAGTTGAACAGCTCTAGGGATGTGCACAGGTCTTCATGGATTGCCAGCTCCTCCTTCATCTTGATGTCACACACGCCGTCGGAGAAGGCTGAGATAATGGCTTCCTCAGTCACCCTGGGGATCTTGAGGCCAGCGTTGTTGAAGCGCTGGTTGTATTTTTGCAGGGTTTACCATGGCGGTTGCTTGATGCGGTGCAGGTCGCTTATGGCCGGGGGCTGGTTGCGAGTGCCCTGGAAGTTGGCGATGAAGCGAGTGCGCATCTCGTCCCAGGAGGAGATCATGCTGGGAGCCAGGTTCAGGAGCCAGGTGCGGGCGCCGTCCTTGAGCGCCATTTGAAACCAGTTCGCCATGACCTTTTCGTCTCCGTTGGCGGCTTCGATGCCCAGCTCGTAGAGCTGCAGGAATTCCGCCGGGTCCGTCGTGCCATCGTAGCGAGGGGGCAGATTAGGCTTGAACTTGCCTGGCCATGTGACGCCGCGTAGCTCGGGGGTGAAGGCGCGGTAGCCTGCTGTGGCCACCAGTGCCCTTTGCTGGTGCTGGGCCTGCTCCTGGTGATTACCACGCGCCGCCGCTTGGAGCAGCGCGGGGTCTCGGCATTGATGCGCAGGGACGCGATCTTGGCGCGCCGGTGCTGGGAGCGCGTGACCACCTTCTTGGGGACGAGGATCTCTTGGCAGCTCCCTTCTTGCCACGCAGGCGTTGGACGTGAAGGGTCTCGCCCTGGGGCTGCACGCCTTGGAGCCAGGGCGCCTTCTTGGGGAGGAGGTGGCGGAGGCTCCTCCTGATCCTTGCCCCCTGCGTGGATTGGAGGGCGAGGCAGCGAGAGGGACGGCAAAGGAGAGCCCCCTGCGGCGCTGATGAGGTCGGTGATGCGGGCGAGCCAGTCCTCACAGAGGTCGTCGACGGGGCAGTAGTGCAGGAGCTCTCTTGCCAGGAGCAGCGCGGCGTGCGCGTCCGTGGGGGCGCGACGGGCGTGGGACGTCGAACTGGCTGGAGCCAGTGACAGGGTTGCGGTGCGGCCCTCCCGCCGCACCGAAGGATGCTGGGACAAGGCCTCCTGCTCGTTCCCCGCCGGGCCGGTGGCGGCGTTGGCGGCAGGCGACGGTGAACGATGTAATTCCCTCGATGCAGCTATATCTCCCACGTATCGAAGCATGACTTAGAGGCATAACAGCATTGAAAGCAATGTCGCAAATGAGGTAATTTTCACACAACCCATGTAATACATAAGGGAAAGAGATACATAGTTGGCTTACAATCGCCACTTCACACAATTACATGAATAAAGCATTACATCAACCAGATACAATCAAGGTCCGACTACGAAACCAAAATAAAAGAAGACTACCCCAAATGCTACACAGATCCCCGATCGACCCCAACTAGGCTCCACTACTAATCAACTAGAACGAAAACAACACAAATGACAAGATCTTCAACAAGCTCCTCCTTGAGCTTGGTTGCATCACCTGCACGGTATCATCGGCACCTGCAAACTGGTTTTGGAAGTATCTGTGAGTCACGGGGACTCAGCAATCTCACACCCTCGCGATCAAGACTATTTAAGCTTATAGGTAGGGTAAAAGGTATGAGGTGGAGCTGCAGCAAGCGACTAGCATATATGGTGGCTAACATACGCAAAAGAGAGCGAGAAGAGAAGGCAAAGCACGGTCGAACAACTATGATCAAGAAATGATCCTAGAACAACCTACGTCAAGCATTACTCCAACACCGTGTTCACTTCCCAGACTCCGCCGAGAAGAGACCATCACGGTAACACACGCAGTTGGTGCATTTTAATTAAGATCAACTTCAGGTTTTCTACAACCGGACATTAACAAATTCCCATCTGCCATAACCGTGGGCACGGCTTTCGAAAGTTCAAATCCCTGCAGGGGAGTCCCAACTTAGCCCATCACAAGCTCTCACGGTCAACGAAGGATATTCCTTCTAGCGGGAAGCCCCGATCAGACTTAGAATCCCGGTTACAAGACATCTCGACAATGGTAAAACAAGTCCAGCAACACCGCCCGAATGTGCCGACAAATCCCGATAGGAGCTGCACATATCTCGTTCTCAGGGCACGCTCAGATGAGACTAGCTACGAGTAAAACCAACCCTTGAGTTTCCTTGAGGTGGCCCCGCACGTAGCTCAGTTCGGACCAACACTCAGAGAAGCACTGGCCCGGGGGGGTTAAAATAAAGATGACCCTTGAGTCCGCGAAACCCAAGGGAAAATGAGGCTAGGTGGCAAATGGTAAAACCAGGGTTGGGCATTGCTGGAGTAGTTTTATTCAAGGCGAACTGTCAAGGGGTTCCCATTATAACCCAACCGCATAAGGAACGCAAAATCCGGGAACATAACACCGATATGACAGAAACTAGGGCGGCAAGACTGGAACAAAACACCAGGCATAAGGCCGAGCCTTCCACCCTTTACCAAGTATATAGATGCATTAATTAAATAAGATATATTGTGATACCCCAACAAAATATCCATGTTCCAACATGGAACAAGCTCCAATCTTCACCTGCAACTAACAACCCTATAAGAGGGGCTGAGCAAAGCGGTAACATAGCCACACAACGGTTTGCTAGGACAAGGTGGGTTAGAGGCTTGGCTCAACAACAAGGGAGGCATGATAAGAAAGTGGTAGGTATCGCAGCATAGGCATAGCAAAGAGCGAGCAACTAGCAAGCAAAGATAGAAGTGATTTCGAGGGTATGGTCATCTTGCCTGAAATCCCACAAGGAAGAAGAACGATTCCATGAAGAAGACAAACGGACGTAGTCGAACGGAACCAACCCGAAGAAGCAACACCGGAAAGAAGCACACAACATAGTAAACAACCACGACATGAACATGGCAGGATGCACAATCAAGTATGATGCATGTCCGGTTTAATGAAGCATGCCGTGGCAAAGTGCACCAGCAACCCTACAAATTAAGTGGAGCTCAATATGCAACGAGTTTCATATTGACGAAACATCACGACAAGTTATTTAGTTCGATCTTGTTTATGTACTCAACAATATTAAATGTTGATTAACATGGAAAGAGGTGAAGCATAATGAAACTATCTAACTAGGAAAGTTTAAATGAGGCCGGAACCACAAAACAACAAGTTCGGAAACTCCTCATGTGCATATTTTGGTTATGGTACTGTTCTGCCATAAACACAATTTTAGAGTTATTAAACATGCAAAGTAAGGCCATCGTGTTAAACTAGGCATTTTTCCACCCCATTTACATATAATGATTATTAAATATGGAGTTACGGTTAAATAGTTAAGAATTAAAACATTTTAATAAGTTATTTAATCAAATTTAAACAGTTAAGGCCACCAGGCCGCCTGGCCGGCCCACTCCCACACCCCTCCCTGGCCTATATGGCTGGCTCCCCCCGACCTAACCCTAGCCCAACCCCACTCCCAGACGATCCTCCTCGTTTCCCCACACCCTCCCTACGATTTTGGATCGAGGTGGCATCCCGAGCCCCGACACCACGCCGTCCCCCCAACCCCATCGTCGGTCCCCGCCTCCCGCCGTCACCGGTCGCCGCCCCGCCACGCCTTCGTCCTCCCCTGCAACGCCACCTCGCTGGAGACGCTCCACCGTCTTCGCCGGCATCGCCGCGCCCCGCCCCGCGTCGGAGGCCGCCTTGTCCACGCCTCCCTCACTGGCCTGCCTCCCCAATGTCGCCCGCCGTCTTCGTCTTCCTCCTCAACCCCCACTACCACGAACCCTACACCGCCCCCGTAAGCTTCCCCCCTCCTCCTCTCTTCCTCGCGCGCACGCGCTCATGCCATGGCCTCCTCCCCGCGGCTCCGCTGTCGCCGTCGTGGCCTCGCCGCGCCCGGCGTGCCCCCGCGCACGTGCGCCCGAGCCCCGCCTCACTCTGTCGCAGTGCTGCTCGCTCGCGCCGCATCGCCTGCTGTCGCGCCCTGCCAGCCGAGCCCGCTGACATCATAGTTGTAACTCGGATGAAAATACTTTGTACATGAAAGTTGCTCAGAACGATGAGAAGAATCCGGGTACGTAGCCCGTTCATCTGCCACGCATCCTACCATAGCGAACATGCAACTTTCCCCCTCCGATTCATCTGTCTGAAAACGTGAAACATCGGGGATATTTTCCCGGATGTTTCCCCCCCTTCGCTAGTATCGCCTAGTACTGCGTTAGGTCACCCCTGGCACCGCGTTTTGCGTTGTTATATTTTTGTGATGCTTGTTTGCCCCGTATTTACTGTTTCTCCCCCCTCTTCTTCTCCGGTAGACCCCGAGACCGACGTTGATGCGACTGAGTACGACTACATCCGCGACGACCACTCCTTGCCAAAGCAACTAGGCAAGCAACCCCCCCCCCCTTGAGCATTCCGATATTGCCCATTTCTTTCCCTCTCATGCTTGCATTAGAATTGCTACTACTTTATGTATGATCCTACTCTGATGCATAGCCTGTTGTTGTTACCTGCTTTCATACCTTACCTGCTTATCCTAAACTTCTTAGTATAGGTTGGTTGGAGATCCATCAGTGACCCCACCTTGTCCCAGTTGGCTCGCTTTATGTTCGATGACTCGATCAACGTGATCGACCTCCCAGCCCCAACACCGCACATCACCCCCTAGTTGTACGACACTACTGAGTTACTATCGAGTGCCGAGGGTGAACCTCATACATCACTCCTGATGAGATCTCTGTAGTGTAGCTATTCGGTCGTGATCATCGAGGGTGATTTCCTCCTTAACCACTTCCGCTACGGCTCTGTCGTGCAACCCCTCAAGTGTGAACCTCGAGGGTGGATCCTCTTATGTTCACCTTGATGACAACATCGAGTGGAATTCCCCGGGGGTGATTCCTCGGGTTTTCCCCTTGGTGTTAGACACATAGTTACTATGGTTACAATGAATTTACCCTGAGCCATGTTACTAAAGACGGGTCGGCCCTGAGGGGTACCCGCGCGAGCTTAATAATGAGTGATATGGAGTCGGGTTGACCTGGAAGGTGCCCGCGAGATACTTACGAGGCGTGGCCGGGCATTCTTAGCCCTTGCTGCAAGTACTCGAGACGGGGCGACGGGGTCACATCGATCATGAGTCCCTGCTTGTTAGCGCGTGGTCCTAATCCACTCTGGTTTGGATATTTGATCCGAGTGGCCTCTGGCCTGATAGCACTAACCATCACGTGGGCATTGTATGGCCGTTCTACGTCCTATGCATCAGCTGAAGCTTAATAGACGTCAGCGATTGAGAGGCGTGCACTGGGTTGGACTGCGTAAGCTCCTGCCTTGTTGAAGGAGGTAGCTAGGCCTGCTCACCGACCGCCCACGCAACATGCAGGAGTTCCCAGGGAGATGGCCCATGGCCCCTGGGGCATAGGCTTAGTCCGGCGTGTAGACCTCTCTATTAAGCCTAGGTCGGGTTGTGGCGTATTGTTTGGCCAAGGCTGGGCATGACCCAGGAAAGTGTGTCCGGCTGGAGTTAATCGAGCGTGGTGGGTAAGTTGATGCACCCCTGCAGGGAAGAAAACATCTATCGATAGCCTGTCCTACGGTAACGGATACTTGGAGTTGTATCCCGATCGATACAACTAGAATTGGTTACTTGAGATGAGAAATGGATTGTGAAGAGAAATGGATATGAGAAATGGATAGTATGGCTCTGGGATTGCTTTCTCGCAGGGAGTCAAGAAAGGATCTCTGGCCGAGGTTGATAACACTACTACTTTACATTATGTTGATCTGTACTCCTCTATATGCTTGAAGATGCTAGTGTTCGCTAGGTAAGGCTTTTCCCTTCTCTTCTGGCATTCTGCAGTTTAGTCCACAGATACAGCCCATTTTGTTTGATACAGATGCATACTTAGTTTAGATCTGATGTTTGCGAGTACTTTGGATGAGTACTGACAGTTGCTTTGCTACCTCTTTTCCCCGATACCAGGTTGTTGCGACCAGATGACGGATCCCAGGAGCCAGACAACACCACTGATGACTACTACTACCCCGAGGGTGCCTACTACTACGTGATGGCTGCTGACGACCTGGAGTAGTTAGGAGGCTCCCAGGAAGGAGGCCTTGCCTTTTCGATCGTTGTTGGTTTTGTGCTAGCCTTCTTAAGGCATACTTGTCTAACTTATGTCTGTACTCATATATTGTTGCTTCTGCTGACTCTTGTGTATTCGAGCTTATGTATTCAAGACCTCGAGGCCCCTGGCTTGTAATATAAAACTTATATTATTTTAATTTTTGTTTAGAGTTGTGTTGTGATATCTTCCCGTGAGTCCTTGATCTTGATCGTACTCAGTTGCATGTATGATTAGTGTACGATTGAATCGAGGGCGTCACAAGTTGGTATCAGAGCCGACTACCTGTAGGTAGCCCCCTTTCCAACTCCTTGGCCGAAGTTGAGTCTAGTCACTAAAAAGCTTTTACTAACATTGGTTGTGTGTCTTACGGGTCCACGTTGCCATGGGGTGGTATTAGGATCTTTTATTCCTCGTCTATACTCTGGGACTCTATCCTCTCTTCTATTCGGGTTAAATGAATATACTAACTACATTAGGTTCTCTTAATGACTTTCCCCATAGAGCCCCTTCATTCCAGATGGTTGCCTGCTTCACCAGAAGACTTCGAAGATACTCTCTGATCTACTACCAAGAACTTGTGTTCAATTCTTTTGTAATCCCTTAACACCGTTGAATACTTATGGATAACTATGTACCCTCATCGTTCATACTTCCATCCCTTCTTGTTATTACAAGATACCCGAAAGTATTCTCCGACTTTCAAGTTCTCTGAACCTACTGCCTTGCAGTTCCTTTCCGCCTGAACATACTTATGAATAATTCCTCACAATTCCGGGGATCCGTTCATCCCCAGTTGTTCTTGTGATTCACAAAAATTCTTCGAAATACTATTTGATCTTCCAAAAATCCTATACAACCTATTGCTCTTGGAATTCTTGCATACTTGCTTTCTGTTTAATTCCATTTGTCCAGGGATATTCATTAAAATCCTTCGGGATTAACATTCTGATCCTGATGATTCAGCATGTGTGTGAATGCACACATTCATCAATTAATCCTTGGGAATTTTCTTTCTGGCTCACACATCGTTTCGGATATGAGCTGGTTCTTGCCCAATCAAGATTTGATTGGGTGCACCTCTAAGTCTATTCAACTTACTCATCTTTTGATCAGAGCCTCTGCTTCTGGTCCTTCGTCTTGAAATCATAATTCCTTTGTACCCAAGCATCGGATCATTCAGACGTTTCTATAAGCCGATGCCTTTGCATCCCCTTCTTAATCTAATTGATTATCGATCCTCACATCAACTCTATCGTGAATCGCCAGATCCATTGCTGTGTTGTTATCCGATAGTGTTCCTCACATCCAAAATCTTGTGATTTTTTCCCTGATACATAATACCTTCGGTAAATTGTATCCTCTGCTTCCTCAACCATGCTCAACTTTCGAGCTTGAGTTATTTACCCGTGAAGTTTGTGGTATATGTTCATAAGATGCCGCAGTGGCTTGAACCTATGCCTTCCCTAATCTGTGTGAACTCAAAAGTTATGCGGGTTATACTCTACTGGATTTTCGTCAAATAAAATTTCAATACTATAGCTTCATCAAGAGCGAGAAGTAAAATGAAAGGTTATGCATTGTAGAAGTGGGAGTCGACCCTGAACCTTGTGTTCATGCCCACGAACACGGTGTGGGACTTATCATGAAAGCTTCTTGCAAGGATATTTAATCATTTGAATATTCTTCCGGTATCGTAAATTCGATTCCTTGCAGTTATGGTCCCGACCATACTTCCTCCTTGATCCCATTTACTAGGTAAGTTACAATTACTTATCCTCTACAAATCATTCCCCCGTCCAACCTCTACTCTGATTTTACCTTCAGGCATTTACACCTAGTACTTGATACTAGGAAGCTTTATACCCCATCACATCATTCCTAGCCTGGTCGGCTGTATTTTTATCATGTCAACTTTTTAACTGTGCTACCTGGTCCTTATGCCCGGAGCAAGTTCCGACGGAGAGCTAAGCATACGTCAAACTTCCTCATCTTAGCATTTCACCTCGAACAACAAGCTTGACTTTGAGCTTGTGTCGAATCCGTGGTTCTCATAGCCTTTCTCTTCATCCTCCCTTTTCTGCTCAGTGACATCTTCATGCAATTTCTCGACAAATTTGGCATGATCATCATCAACATTCTGAGCTTTTTCCAGGATATCAATCATGGTAAGATATACAACCTTCCCCTCAATGATTTATGTTGTCATCGACAACATTCTTGCCTTCCCCAACACAAACTTGTTCATATAATTTTGGAAATACATCCTTTTTGGCATGCCGATGGATTGTGGCTGAGCCCGTCGGCCACACCCTCATCTTTTCACTGCTAAAATTATAAGACTTATTTTCTAAGTTGTTTTCGATGGATCCTTGGTTTATCCAATGTCTGACCTTTGCTTGAAACCATGTCAATGCTATCTCGAAGCATGTCTGTGGTAATCCGATCTCCAATAAGAACATTTGAAGCACGATACTAAATTTTCTTTATCAATTATCCAAACACCGTTGTATGGGTAATGTCATGAAATTTCTTTCCCTTTACCTAATTGGTTATCTACTTACTATCCTGTCATGGATATCATCCTATGCTTGTCCTTGGGAAGGATATACTCCTGATAATTGTGTTTAAACACATTTTCCTTTCCACTGTTCTGATACTAATCATATTTTCCTTTCCATTCTTTTGTTTAATCCTTCTGGTAATCTAACTTATCTCAATAGAGATAATTTTCCTGCTTAGGTAAGCACCTCAATGTACAACTTTGTCAGTAAATACCTTGTTACTATTGTTGATGACATTTCGGTAGCCACCGCTGGACGAGAACTTTGCCTAACGGCCCACCTCGTTCAACGAGCAGGAAAATGGTTCTCTTGGTCCCTCGACCTTGGTATCGATGTTGTTGCCAGCATAAGTGACAGGCTACCCTCTGACATGCCTTGCTATCGTGACCGAGCAAGGAGTCAACGCCCTTCCTACTTTTAACCACATGGTGGGCCCATAACCCACAGTTCCACCGGTTCAAAACCTGACTCTCCTATACACCCATGTTGCAAAAGTTATTCCTCGCGTCTGACCTCCTATGTAATTCACGAGCCACCCTCTGAGAGATCATCAATTCTGGTATCAGACTTAATACTTATTCCCGTTGCTTTGAACCCCTTTCATGCCCTGTTTCGGGCATCGAACGATTGCCTGCCCGCTCGAAACTTCCCATGATACCTCCTTACTTGCTCTCAAAATTTTCTCAAGTTTCAATTCGAGAGTTACTTTCCGCCACCTTCCCCGATGTTATTGACCAGATAGTCAACCTTGCAGAGGTCTGTTCTTTCAAAATTCCCACCCTCTATTCATTCGTAAGTCCGTTCGAGTTCCCGAAGAAAAGGGCGACTTCTCCATGATGACCTGAAGAAGAGAAATGAAGAAGTCAATGTAATGGATCGACCTCTTCGAGAAGAGCAACCAAGGCCAAGAAGATCCGTTAGAATTTTGTAACTAGACCTCCCCCCTTATCTACCTCTTAAATCTTGGGACAAGATTTCTTGTAGTGGAGGAGAATTGTGACGCCCGGATAATTACGCTACAGTAAACTTCTACTAATGATGCCACGTCCCCCCGATTACTGTTGCTAATCTCGCAAAGATTCAAATCCCGTTCGAATTCAAATTTAAAATAAAGTTAAACAATAAAAAATTTCAAACATTAAAACTAAAATGTTCTAAATGTGACAAATAAATTCATGAGTAATAATGTTGGAGAAACCAACATTTCTTATAATTTTTAAATGCACTAAAACAACCAAAACAGAGGGCATAATAATTAATTTAATGCCTTTTATAAAGTTACATTGATATAACTAATTTAGTAGTGTGCCAAAATAATTGTGGCAGTAGACTAATTAGTAATACTAATTTAGTTGGTCACTTCGTATTTTATAAAACAAAATTAAAAGAAACTTTAAATGAAAACAGTAAAAGAAAAATTAAGAAAAACACAATACAAAAAAAGAGAACACCCCCTCCCCCTCACTGGGCTTCGGCACAGCAGGCCACCAGGCCGCCTGGCCGGCCCACTCCCACACCCCTCCCTGGCCTATATGGCCCGGCTCCCCCCGACCTAACCCTAGCCCAACCCCACTCCCCATGATCCTCCTCGTTTCCCCACTCCCTCTCTACGATTTTGGATCGAGGCGGCGCCCCGAGCCCCGACACCACGCCGTCCCCAACAACCCCGTCGTCGGCCCCCGCCTTATGCCCTCACAGGTCACCGCCCCACCACGCCTTCGTCCTCCCCCGCAACGCCACCTCGGCGGAGATGCTCCACCATCTTCGCCGGCGTTGCCGCGCCCCGCCCCGCGCCGGAGGTCGCCTCATCCACGCCTCCCTCACCGGCCTGCCTCCTCGACGTAGCCCGTCGTCTTCTTCTTCCTCCTCAGCCCCCACTACCACGAACCGTACGCCGCCCCCGTGAGCTTCCTGACGGTGTCCTGGACTAGGGGGTACTCACCACATCGTCTCCCGATCAGTTGGATTGGGCAGAGGACCCCCATGGACGTTTACTCATGGGCCAGTTCAGACAGCCGAAGACATATACGAGGAAGATTCCACAAGACTTGGTGATCAAGACAAGAACTCCTCTCCACCAACATATTTGACTAGGACTCTTGTTATCCTAGGCCTCTGGTATGTTATATAAGCCGAGGCCAGGCTAGTCAATAGAAGATTAGGACATTACTCATCATAGTTGTAGGGTTTAGACCACAACATACGATCTCGAGGTAGATCAACTCTTGTAACACTCATATTCATCAATATCAATCAAGCAGGATGTAGGGTATTACCTCCATCAAGAGGGCCCGAACCTGGGTAAACATCATGTCCCCTGTCTCCTGTTACCATCGATCCTTAGACGCATAGTTCGGGACCCCTACCCGAGATCTGCCGGTTTTGACACCGACAATGGTGCTTTCATTCAGAGTTCCGATGTGTGATCAGCAAAGGGATCGATGGCTCGTCTGTAGATTAACTGCGACGTCGACATCTTCATCACCGGCTCAACTGGTCACCTTGGCTTGACCGAGGACTGCGCCCTGCCTCCGTTCGTCATGTTCGGACGAGGGCGTTCATCAACACCAACTCCGATCTCTATCAAGATCATGGAGGAATCGTCCATAGAGCTCGGGGGCTCAACGTCAACATTGCCCTCGGGCGACCGTGCTGTTTTTCTGGATAGTGAACGCATATCCGCTGCCACCGCCTCCTCGAGTGTCGTTTTAACGATCACTTTGGTGAAATTGTGCAGAATCGATTCTACAACAACCCTGGAAAATTTCATCGAGTTCCGATGGAGGAATCTCTGACAATCTACGATATACCTGAGCACTGTAAAATCCAGAGGGGAATTTGGACGAGTTTAGGGCGTGGTTTCTAGAGCCCAGCTCGGAAGTCCTTTGAAAGATCCAACCGTTCATCTGCTGCAGAATTCCCATATCTACCAACCCTCAAAATTTCGGCTCGATCCGACCGTCCAAACTCCGGAAACCTTCCGATTAGTGCGTCACTTTTCAGATCTATTTCCTGCGCGAATAAGGATCCGACCCGAATTCATGTTTCTTTATGAACGTGATATTTGACAACCTTTTAAAAAGGAATTTTCTTCTAAGGTATTGTGCGTTGTTTTTAACATGCACCCATAAAATTTTAATCCTCCTCTGAGGTATTCTTCGCCATCACGCTGGTGTCAAACCTGTCCGGCAATATAGCTCCATGACTGCCGACCTGCGCTAGTCATGTCGTCGCTTTTTAAGCCGAGCTCAACTTCTTCGGATCCTCGCCTCGGTGAGCCAAATAAGAGTTCGGAATCGCCAAGGATAAATCATCACCAACATCACCGTCCCACAGATTACACGGAGCAGGCACACCTGCATCGCCGCATGGTCACTTCATCAAACCAGCATTGGTCGCGTCACAAGTTACGACCTGGGTAGGCATGGCCGCACTGTTGCTTCTTCGAGCCAATGTCCATCACGTCGAACTACTTCAACACCTCAACTGACATACCAGCTACAACAAATCCTTACCGTCCTGCTCCGTCACCTCGGCTAGACCGGGGACTTGGCTATTTCTTCATCAACATACTCCGGTGACTTCGGCATCACCAGCCGACCAGCTTCGTCACGTTAGCTGGGCCGAGGGCTTCACCTCGGCAAGCCAACCTTTGCCAGCATCACCAGGCCATCGCTCTATCGCCTATCAGGCAATGGGTGTGTAGATCGATTCCTGATTTTGGGAGTCGCTTTTCTTCGGAATGCTACAACAAATAAACCAGGTGCTATTAATCCTAACAATTTTTGCTTGTTGGGTTTATTTTTCTTAAGAAATCATTACTCTGGTTTGTTCCATCATCTGTAGACGGGTCTATCAAATGGAGGCCACATTAAAAACGGTCGCTTGGTGGTTCGGTCGGTTTCTGTACATAGTTCGGCGAACGCCCCATTCAGAGCCCTGACCGCCCTGCAAATTCAGGCTTTGTCACGCCTTCACTGCGTCACGCTGATGCCCTGCATCGATAGTGGCTTCGGTGCCAGGCCACATTTCTTTAAATAAATTATTTTGCATAAAGCAATTATGCAAGGATTATATATATATTATTATTATTTCTTGGACCGCACTGTTTTATGTGTGCAGGTAATCAATTTTGACTGTGTTAGGTGGTCACTACTCCGGAGTGCCAAACTCCTTGCCCGGACACCTCGGGCCCGGGGGCTGGGACCTCGGCCATGCCGAGGATTGCGAACCTTGTCGGATCTGTCACAGATCAATGGGCATCTTCGTCCCGCCGCAATCCCGAATCGCATCATCAACACCGAGCACATGAACCAGCTAAGTTGCTTTCATGCTCAAAAAAAATTTAGTTTTAAATTTTGTTCAGTTCGACCAAGCATTATACTTTTCGCACAAAGTTGTTTGTGACAAAGTTCCTTTTCAAAACATTGTTTGTGACGGGCATATTCAAATACCCCATTTATTTGGGGGCTCCCTTGATGGAGCTTTTCCTCTTGCATATGATTATACTTGTACGGCTTCGTTCGTTGTTCGTGTATTACGCCACAATATGCACCATATTGACCTAAGCGATTTGAAAGCTGGGTTGCCTCGCTCCTGTGTTTACCCCAACATTCCCGATTGTTCGGCTAGGGAGTAAAGGGAGCACCTCTGCGATTTTCACGACCGGGTCATCCGAGCTCTGACCTCAGACTGGGTGAAGCCGAAAGCTAGTGCTCTTATTGTTTTCAATCATGGTCGGCACACAACGGAACTCATGAGTACAAAAAATCTATTGCACAAGTCTCATAGTAATAATGAGCACCGAAGAAAGGTATCGGTGGGGGTACTATTTTCTTCGAAGATGCTTCTTACACTTCATCAGTAATATAGCATAAGTTCCCTGAGCGGGCTTTGTCTATTACAGCCTTATGGCCTGATTGACTGGTCATCGGAAACACCATCGATACTCTCAACAGGTGGAGTACGTGACACTTTTCAGCCCGCCTGTTAAGACGCGTTTAAAGTTCGGGTGAACACATGTATGATATAAGTACTTCGGTACATGCAATCATTATACATAAAATTCTTTTACCCAAGTCACATGGGGGCTCTTAAAATTTGTATGAGCTCTTTTATAGTAAATGTGTTTTCTTCTTGGTCATTGCAAAGTATTTTTCTACCACTCCTTTTTCGACTCGAGTTTATGATCAATAGCCGGATAGCCTGTCTTCTCTCTGAAAGCCGCTTGAGTTTAGTTTGCTAAACTGACCTCGGAGAAGTACTCCGTCTTTGGGATGAGGAGCTTGAAGCCGTAGGCTGACCTGCATGAAGTCTTGAGATCGGATGTGTCATGTTAAAGCACGACAGAAGCACAATTTTTTTCCAATTTTCGGATGGGCACCGGACACTTGATCTTGTTCGGACGTCAAGTTTTTACTGCCGTTTTTTGGTTTTCCAAGCTTATGGCACTTTCAAACTATTTCTGTGTTTTCAGCACAAGTCTCACAGTGCAACGCCGGAAACCTTTAGAGATTCGGCAAAAACATTCTCGGATATTGCTATATATGCATTGGTTTCGAATTGTGTCTTCGGTCAATAGTTGGGTTGCCCGGCTCCTGCGCTTGCCTCCTACGTTTCGTTTTGTTTGGCTAGGTGTGCAAAGGGAGAACCACTGCGATTGTGCTTCCAGCTCACATGGTTAAGCACCTCAGTGGAGAAAGCCGAAGACTGACTGTCACAATAAGCTTAAACTGGTCAGTGATCCGATGACTGCGTTAAATGACGGGCCATTCATAACATTGGCCGAAGTGTTTACGGCTCGACCTCGACTGTCGCAGAGCACTACTGGGGGCTAGTAAGTGGCCTCCCAAACTAAATCCTCAATATTTTGCTATATCATTAGAGCTGAGGTTTCATGATCATGCTTAGTATGACAACCTAAAGAAAGGAACCGATAGCGGGACTATTTTCTTTGGAAGACAATTCTTATGTTAAACAATAATATAACATATCTCTCTGCATACCTTTGTTTATAAAACCATATGGCCAGATTGCCTTGTTTGTCATAAATCATTGTGCTCATAAACGATTTATAAAGTAGGACAAACACTCCTCGGCTACAGGCCGAGGAGGCAGAAGCCGATGGTCGGTCAATAAAGTTTTGTACAATGCGGATCCGAGCATTAATGATGTAAAGTACTTGGATACTAGAATCATTACACATAACTTGTGATTTTACTCTGGATATAGATCCTTAATTCGGCCACCCGTGCCCGCATTAAGGCTCGGGGGCTACTGGGATCCGGGCTTATCATGTACTAATATTAAAGGGGCACATTGATCCCCTGATCTGGTGTTGCCACCCGACCAGTGTCTCGGGGGCTAGTGCACTGGCAATCCAGTGCAGAAAATTTAAGTGCAATATAGTTTTCGAGGAGATTATGATCCTTAGGTTTTTCGGCCGCACCCAACCTGAGTCTCAAGGACTCTACACACCGCTTTTTGTGTCCCGAAGTATTCTGCCGAGCTAGGAGTTTATCCTCAGACCGATTTTACAAATCAACCTGAGTCTCAGCGGCTACTGGGATCAGCGGTCTCATGTCATCCTTCAGGTGCATCTCGGGTTTTAGACCAATACACACCTTGAGGGCTACAGGCTATATATCTCGGCATAGAATAAATTGCACCAATCAAAAATATTGACAAAAAATCGGCCCACGGTCGGGGTGGTGCACCACCTCGGAAGCAGTCTGGCATAAAGCTCGGGCGCGAGTGGCTGGCTCCATAGAGGGCATTCCCGGCATTAAGCTCGGCTAAACTCTTTCAACTTCTTTGAACCAAGGTGATCTATGACACCTCGGATATAGTCCAGCGTTGGAGCTCGGATACATTCTGGCGTTGGAGCTCGGAAGCTGTCCGGCGTCGGGGCTCGTCTGCAAAAGATACCTCGAATATAGTCCGGCGTTGGAGCTCGGACGCAAGAGGACACTGCCGCCCGGGAACAACTTCAAACCCGAGGTGTGGCATAAAAGTAACAAGGCATTGATAAAGGACGAAGAATTAAAGGGCTCCTCGGATACCCGACGTGTGAGATCTTCAGATTTAGCTCGGCAATCCTCAAGACAGAAGATGTGAAGATTTGTTGAACCAGTTTTCAAGATCTGAGGAGCGTCCCCAACTAGGGGGTACTCACCACATCGTCTCCCGATCAATTGGATTGGGCCGAGGAGCCCCATGGCCGTTTACTCATGGGCCAGTTCGGACAGCCGAAGACATATATGAGGAAGATTCCAGAAGACTTGGTGATCAAGACAAGGACTCCTCTCCACCGACATATTTGACAAGGACTCCTGTTATCCTAGGCCTCTGGTAAGTTATATAAGCCGAGGCCAGGCTAGTCAATAGAGGATTAGGACATTACTCATCATAGTTGTAGGGTTTAGACCACAACATACGATCTCGAGGTAGATCAACTCTTGTAACACTCATATTCATCAATATCAATCAAGGAGGACGTAGGGTATTACCTCCATCAAGAGGGCCCGAACCTGGGTAAACATCGTGTCCCATGTCTCCTGTTACCATCTATCCTTAGACGCATAGTTCGGGACCCCCTACCCGAGATCACGCCATGGCCCCCTCCCCGCGGCTCCGCTGTCGCCGTCGTAGCCTCGCCGTTCCCGGTGTGCCCCCGCGCACGTGCGCCCGAGCCCCGCCTTGCTCTGCCGCGGTGTTTCTCGCTCCCGCCGCATCGCCTGCTGCCGCGCCCTGCCTGCCGAGCCCGCGGCAATGGCGTTGCCGCTGCTCCCGACCATGGCGCTCCACGCCCTTGCTGCCCCGCTCCACCACGCCGTCATCGTGCGCCGTCTCGCCCCGCTGCTCGCTGCTTCGCTGCTCGCCTGCTCCGCCCCACCCCTGACCCTGCACACGCCCGGTGCCGCGTCCCGGTTCTGCTCGCTCTGCCCGCCCATGGCGACCTTGCTCGCCGACCGCCCTCTCCTCCCGCGGCTGCGCCACCATGCCCGCTCGCGCCGCTGGTCACGCCAGCGCCCCCCCCTCGCCTGCTGCCGGCTCCTGCGCTGTAGCTGCACCGCCCTGGACCGCCTTGCCGCCGTCGCCCAGCCGCCCCATTGGCCGTGCCCGGGCCACCGCCTGCATGCCCACACACTCATGGGGATCCGCCCGCAACGCCCCAGCGCCCGTGCGCCCGTTAAGCCCCGCTGGGCCTATGACATATGGGCGCCGCGCCCAGAATAAAAAAAAGAATTAAGAAAACAAATTAATAAATAATAATTAAAATTAATTACAATGTTAGTTAATTAATTAAAGTATTAATTAACTTAATTAATTCTGTTAATTAATCTAATTAACACTGTTAATTAACCTTAATTAACTGATTAGACAAACAGCCTATGACGAGTGGGACCCACATGTCAGATTGACCAGTCAACGGTCAGAGTTGACCGCTGACGTCATGCCGACATCATGCTGACAACATAATTGTATTTTCTAATTTAATTAATTCTGCTAATCCTAAAAATGATTTAAATCTTTAAAATGAATATAAAATAATCCGTAACCCGGATGAAAATACTTTGTACATGATGTAGAAAATTTATCTCGAACTCTCAAATATTATCTCTAACACATGAAAGTTGCTCAGAAGGACGAGACGAATCTGGATACGAAGCCCGTTCGTCCGGCATGCATCCCTAGCATAGTGAACATGCAACATTCCCCCTTCGATTCATCTGTCTGAAAACGCGAAACACCGGGGATAGTTTCCCGGATGTTTCCCCCCCCCTTCGCCAGTATCGCCTAGTACTGCGTTAGGTCACCCCTGGCACCGTGTTTTGCCTTGTTATATTTTAGTGATGCTTGTTTGCCCCGTATTTACTGTTTCTCCCCCCTCTTCTTCTCCGGTAGACCCCGAGACCGATGTTGATGTGACTGAGTATGACTACATCCGCGACGACCACTCCTTGCCAAAGCAACTAGGCAAGCAACCCCCCCCCCCTTGAGCATTCCGATATCGCCCATTTCTTTCCCTCTCATGCTTGCATTAGAATTGCTACTACTTTATGTATGATCCTACTCTGATGCATAGCCTGTTGTTGTTACCTGCTTTCATACCTTACCTGCTTATCCTAAACTTCTTAGTATAGGTTGGTTGGAGATCCATCAGTGACCCCACCTTGTCCCAGTTGGCTCGCTTTATGTTCGATGACTCGATCAACGTGATCGACCTCCCAGCCCCAACACCGCACATCACCCCCTAGTTGTACGACACTACTGAGTTACTATCGAGTGCCGAGGGTGAACCTCATACATCACTCCTGATGAGATCTCTGTAGTGTAGCTATTCGGTCGTGATCATCGAGGGTGATTTCCTCCTTAAAAACTTCCGTTACGGCTCTGTCGTGCAACCCCTCAAGTGTGAACCTCAAGGGTGGATCCTCTTACGTTCACCTTGATGACAACATCGAGTGGAATTCACCAGGGGTTATTCCTCGGGTTTTCCCATTGGTGTTAGACACACAGTTACTATGGTTACTATGACTTTACCCTGAGCCATGTTACTAAAGACGGGTCGGCCCTAATGGGTACCCGCGCGAGCCTAATAGCGAGTGATGTGGAGTCGGGTTGACCTGGAAGGTGCCCGCAAGATACTTACGAGGCGTGGCTGGGCATTCTTAGCCCTTGCCGCAAGTACTCAAGACAAGGCGACAGGGTCACATCGATCATGAGTCCCTGCTTGTTAGCGCGTGGTCCTAATCCACTATGGTTCGGATATTTGATCCGAGTGGCCTCTGGCCTGATAGCACTAACCATCACGTGGGCATTGTATGGGCGTTCTACGTCCTATGGATCAGCCGAAGCTTAATAGACGTCAGCGATTGAGAGGCGTGCACCAGGTTGGACTGCGTAAGCTCCTGCCTTGTTGAAGGAGGTAGCTAGGCCTGCTCACCGACCGCCCACGCAACGTGCAGGACTTCCCGGGGAGATGGCCCATGGCCCCTAGGGCATAGGCTTAGTCCGGCGTGTTGACCTCTCTATAAAGCCTAGGTCAGGTTGTGGCGTATTGTTTGGCCAAGGCCGGGCATGACCCAGGAAAGTCTGTCCGGCTGGAGTTAATTGAGCGTGGTGGGTAAGTTGATGCACCCCTGCAGGGAAGAAAACATCTATCGATAGCCTGTCCTACGGTAACGGATACTTGGAGTTGTATCCCGATCGATACAACTAGAATTGGTTACTTGAGATGAGAAATGGATTGTGAAGAGAAATGGATATTATGGATCTGGGAATGCTTTCTGGCAGGGAGTCGAGAAAGGATCTCTAGCCGAGGTTGATAACACTACTACGTTACATTATGTTGATTTATACTCTTCTATATGCTTGGAGATGCTAGTCTTCGGTAGGCTAGGCTTTTCCCTTCTCTTCTGGCATTCTGCAGTTTAGTCCACAGATACAGCCCATTTCCTTTGATACAGATGCATACTTAGTTTAGATGTGATGTAAGTCTTGCGAGTACTTTGGATGAGTACTCACGGTTGCTTTGCTACCTCTTTTCCCCTATACCCGGTTGTTGCGACCAGATGACGGATCCCAGGAGCCAGACGACACCACTGATGAATACTACTACCCCAAGGGTGCCTACTACGACGTGATGGCCGCTGACGACCTGGAGTAGTTAGGAGGCTTCCAGGCAGAAGGCTTTGCCTTTTCGATCATTGTTGCTTTTGTGGTAGCCTTCTTAAGGCATACTTGTCTAACTTATGCCTGTACTCCGATATTGTTGCTTCCGCTGACTCTTGTGTATTCAAGCCCTCGAGGCCCCTGGCTTTTAATATAAAGCTTGTATTATTTTAATTTTTGTCTAGAGTTGTGTTGTCATATCTTCCCGTGAGTCCTTGATCTTGATCGTACACATTTGCATGTATGATTAGTGTACGATTGAATCGAGGGCGTCATAGGCTCCTCTACTGATCATCCGGAAAAGACACATAGTAACGACCCGAATCCTTGTCGAACTCCCACTTGAGTTCAGTCGCGTCCCCTGCACTGGCATCATCGGCACCTGCATCTATTTTGAAGTAATATGTGAGTCGCGGGGACTCAGCAATCTCGCACCCTCGCGATCAAGACTATTTAAGCTTAAGGTAGGAAAGGGGTAGTGAGGTGGAGCGGCAGCAAGCACTAGCATATATGTTGCTAACTTACGCAAATGAGAGCGAGGAGAGAAACAAAGCATGGTCGAGATGCTATATAGATCAAGAAGTGATCCTGAAACTACTTACGTTCAAGCATAACACGATACCGTGTTCTCTTCCCGGACACCGCCGAAAAGAGACCATCACGGTTACACACGCGGTTGATTCATTTTAATTAAGTTAAGTTTCGAGTTCTCTACAACCGGACATTAACAAATTCCCATCTGCCCATAACCGCGGGCACAGCTTTCGAAAGTTCAAAACCCTGCAGGGGTGTCCCAACTTAGCCCATCACAAGCTCTCACGGTCAACGAAGGATATTCCTTCTCCTAGGAAGACCCGATCAGACTCGGAATCCCGGTTACAAGACATTTCGACAATGGTAAAACAAGACCAGCAAGACCACCCGTTGTGCCGACAAATCACGATAGAAGCTGCACATATCTCGTTCTCAGGGCACACGGATAAGCTAAGCGTATAGGAACCAACATAACCCAAGTTGCCAAGGGACGGTCCCGCACGGTGCTCTAGTTCGGACCAACACTCAAAGGAGCACTGGCCCGAGGGTTTAAAATAAAGATGACCTTTGAGTCCACAGAACCCAAGGGAAAAAGGATTAGGTGGCAAATGGTAAAACCAATGTTTGGCCTTGCTGGAAGAGTTTTTTTTCAAGGCAAACTGTCAAGGGGTTCCCATAACACCCAACCGCGTAAGGAACTCAAAATCAAGGAACATAACACCGGTATGACGGAAACTAGGGCGACAAGAGTGGAACAAAACACCAGGCATAAGGCCAAGCCTTCCACCCTTTACCAAGTATATAGGTGCATTAAAGTAAACAAGATATAATAATGATATCCCAGTAATAAACATGTTCCAACAAGGAACAAACACCATCTTCACCTGCAACTAGCAACGCTATAAGAGGGGCTGAGCAAAGTGGTAACATAGCCAAACAACGGTTTGCTAGGAAAGGTGGGTTAGAGGCTTGACATGGCAATATGGGAGGTATGATATAGCAAGTGGTAGGCATCGCAGCATGGCAATAGAGCAAACAACTAGCAAGCAAAGATAGACGTGATTTCGAGGGTATGGTCATCTTGCCTGCAAAGTTCTCCGAGTTGAAGAAATGTTGTTCCTCGTAAGCGTACTCAACGGGTTTCTCGATCACGTATTCGTCTCCCGGCTCTACCCAATACAAGCACACAAGCAAAAGACCAACAATCAATCACGGTGCAATGCGCCAGCAACATGATGCAAAACATGGCATGATATGCGGGATGTGATATGCAATGCATATGCATGCTTCGGAAAGGAAAGATTGAACCAGGCCTCAACTTGGCAAACCAAGTGCGCCGCTGGAAAGATGAGTTGATTTTAGTTGAAATTGATATAAAGATCACTGGAATCGGATGCACGGTTTGCAAATGGCAAGCAAAACAAGAATGGCACAATTCTGCGATTAACAGCACGATGCCATCTAGAATGCGACAAGAAGCTAAGCTACTGCACTCCAACATAGAAACAAAACACATGGCAGTGATCTACTCAAGATGCTTGACAAAATATGAGCAATGAGCTATGGCTAAATCACACAAGAGCAGGTTCAAACAAGCATGGCAAAAATGCAAAAGATATCAGTTTCACAGACTTGGTGAAATATACTAACATGTCAGGAATTAACATCAGGAAGGAATGTTTAGAGCAAGAAAACAATATGCTATAGGAAAGATCATAGCAAATAAAGGCATGGCATGAATCTACTCAAAGCATATAAAAAAGTCCCTTACTAACCATGAGTCAAACCGGCACAGAAAATATGATGGCACCCATGTAAACATAGCAAGTTTCGTTAACAGATTCAGAGCATAACCATATGTCATGCTAGGGTACTCCATAAATGCAAACAGTGGCATGGATGGATAGAGCATAACCATATGTCAAAATCATCCTTACTGAATATACTCAAACAAAGCATGGATCTCTTTGTAGCAACATGAATACATGGCATAAAAATAATAGCAGGAAATGACTTAGTGAAATTCTTGAGATCCTGAAATCAACAATAACACGAAGGCTACTTTGCATGCTTGTTCTAGTCACCACAAAGATCAAAAAAATGCATGGCATACACCCATGTAAAGATGGCATGACATAGACCAAAACACATGTAGAGCTCATGACCATATGCAGCACACAATAAATGTAGCAAAAATGACAAATCCTCATACTTAGATAAGAATCGACACCTAACATTTTATAGCACTCTTGCATCAACTATTTGGGCATCAAGATGGACTCAACCAAACATGTCACAATCGAATGAAATGAAGAACACATCATGATGAACATTTTGATATATTGCACGCACAAAACGGAGCCGTATGCAACCAGTTATGGCATGATGAACAGGGGCTGAAAATGCTAGGGGAAAAGACTTAGAGAAAATCAACCTCTCCAAAAATCAACGGGATCTAGGGTTTGACGGTGCAGAAGCCGAGATTCGCCAGAGTTAGCAGGCCGGAGATGTCGCCGGACTTGCTGAAGAAGACGGAGGCGGCCGTAGGTGAGGGAGAGGTTGGCCGGACTTGACGACGGCGACCCGATCCGGCGAGGCGACGGCGGAGCGGAGAAGGCGGCGCGGGCGCGGGTTCCCGGCGGCGTGGGGGCGCGGTGAGCGGGGCGGCGGAGCTGGGCGACGGCCGGCGGCGAGACGCAGCGCGGTGGCGACGGAGGCGCGCGGCGGCCTCGGGCAGGGTCGCCCGCGGGCGGCGGTGACGGGGTACGGGCCCGCGGGGGCCGGATCTGGGCCCGGCGGGCCTCGGCGGCGCGCGGGACAGCGGCGGTGGCGGCGCGGCGCGGGAGTGGCTGAGGCGGCGGGGCGGAGGCGTCCGGTCCGATCCGGACGTGTCCGGCAGAGCTGCGAAGAAGGGGCTAGGGTTTGGTCTGCGAAAATTTCGGGGGGGGGGGTCACATATTTATACCTAGCAGGAGGTAGGAGTGTCCAAATGGAGAGTGGTTTTCGGCCACGCGATCGTGATCGAATGGCCGAGTGGATGGAGGGGTTTTGGATGGGTTATTGGGCCACTTTGGAGGGGTGTTGGGCTGGAACACACATGAGGCCTTTACGGTTCCCCGGTTAACCATTGGAGTATCAAACGAACTCCAAATGGCACGAAACTTGACAGGCGGTCTACCGGTGGAGTACCAAGGATGCTTGGAAAATCTCGTTCCATTCCGAGAAAGTTTAACACCCGTTCCCGAAAAGAGACAAAAGTGGACGCCGGAGGACGTAGGAGTGTTGGATTGCAAAACGGACAACGGGGAAAATGTTCGGATGCATGAGACGAACACGTATGCAAATGCGATGCACATGATGACATGATATGAAATGCATGACATGAAAAAAATGCAAAACGAAGACAAAACCCAACCACAAGAGAATCTCATAACTTAAGAGCTGAAAATGGCAAGAGTCAGAGTACAAATATGGCAAGTTACATCCGGGGCGTTACACTTCGCCTATGGACATACGGCATCTTCGCCCACAAGCACTTCAAGAGAAGCTCCCCAAGATCAAGTCCGTGACTTCCACTAGCTACTACGACCTTGACATCGACCATGAGATTTCTTTCTATGTGACTCTAGAACCCGAGGAGTATCTCGAGTGGAAGCGTTTGATGGACGACTACCTCAAGCTACATCAAGTTCCTCCCGAAGATCAAGTGAAGTGCGCCACAAGGAACTTCCACGACTACACGTCGACATGGTGGCTTCACACACCTTCGGAGACCTACAACATGAGTTGTCCCAAGACGAAGTGAGCTTTGCGGGGCGAGTTCGTGCCTCCAACCTACATGGAACAACTTCTACACCAATTGAAGAACACCACCCAAGGATCCAAGTCCATCGACGAGTACTTCAAGCAGATGAAGATTGCCTTGTGACGAGCCGGCGTGGACGACCCCATTTCGATTAAGTTCCACTTCATGATGGGATTGCACAATGACATCTCCAAGACGAGCTTCCTCGAGAACTACAAGTCTCTCGACGATAACTACATTGGTGCTCTCAAGGCGGAACAAGAACTCATGAAGGCCAAGGCTTCTCGACCCCAAGCACAATTCTCTAGGACCAAGCTCCAAGACGAAGAGCATCAATTAGGGAGTCCTGGATTAGGGGGTGTCCGGATAGCCGGACTATACCTTCGGCCGGACTCCTGGACTATGAAGATACAAGATTGAAGACTTCGTCCCGTGTCCGGAAGGGACTTTCCTTGGCGTGGAAGGCAAGCTTGGAGATACGGGTATGTAGATCTCCTACCATTGTAACCGACTCTGTGTAACCCTAGCCCTCTCCGGTGTCTATATAAACCGGAGGGTTTTAGTCCGTAGGACGAACAACAATCATACCATAGGCTAGCTTCTAGGGTTTAGCCTCCTTGATCTCGTGGTAGATCTACTCTTGTACTACCCATATCATCAATATTAATAAAGCAGGACGTAGGGTTTTACCTCCATCGAGAGGGCCTGAACCTGGGTAAAACATCGTGTCCCCTGCCTCCTGTTACCATCCGCCTAGACGCACAGTTCGGGACCCCCTACCCGAGATCCGCCGGTTTTGACACCGACATTGGTGCTTTCGTTAAGAGTTCCTTTGTGTCGTCACTTTTAGGCCCGATGGCTTCTCCGATCTTCAACAGCGATGCGATCCAGGGTGAGACTTTTCTCCCCGGACAGATCTTCGTATTCGGCAGCTTTGCACTGCGGGCCAATTCGCTTGGTCATCTGGAGTAGATCGAAAGCTACGCCCCTGTTCATCAGGTCAGATTTGGAAGTTTGAGCTACACGGCCGACCTCCGTGGAGACTTGATCTTCGACGGATTCGAGCCGCAGCCGAGCGCGCCGCACTATCACGATGGGCATGATCTAGCTCTGCCGCCGAACAGTGCCCTGGAGGCCGCACCCGCATCAGCTCCTACCCTTAATTCGGAGCCAACTACGCCAATCGAGGATGGGTGGTTGGACACCGCCTCGGGGGCTGCAATCTCTATGGCGATCGAGCCGAACACCAGCCCTATTCTCTGCAAAGCCCATGACTCCAAGGAACCGGACTCCTCTCCAGACTCCGAGCCCTTCGCGCCCCTACCGATCGAACCCGATTGGGCGCCGATCATGGAGTTCACCGCCGCGGACATCTTTCAGCACTTGCCCTTCAGCGATATTTTGAATTCACTAAAGTCTCTCTCTTTATTAGGAGAGCCCAGGCCGGACTATGGTCATCAAGGTTGGGATGCGGATGATGAAGAAATTCAAAGCCCACCCGCCACCCACTTCGTAGCCACTATTGATGATTTAACCGACATGCTCGACTTCGACTCCGAAGACATCGACGCTATGGACGACGATGTAGGAGATGAACATGAACCAACACATATAAGGCACCGGACAGCCACCTCATCTCATGATGTATACATGGTGGACACACCCAAAGGAAGCGACGACGAGGAACATAGGGATGCAACGAGGGATCGTTCACTCAAAAAGCAATCAAAGCGGCGACGTAAGCGCCGCTCCAAGCCCCGCCTCGACAGAGACAGCAGCCATACAGACCCAGCCATAGAGCAGGACGAGCCGGCGGACGACGAACATGCTTTTGAGCAACCGTCCGAATAGGGCAACTTGGATAAACAAACCGAACACCCAGTCCCCGGCAAAAACAACAGTCCGGACGACCTTACGCTGGATAGGCTCATGGAGCAGAAGAACCTCCACAAAAGACTCATCGCCACTGCGCGTAGCCTGAAAAAGCAAAAGCGGAAGCTCAAAACTGCGGAAGATGCACTCAGAATCAGATGGAGCAAAGTACGCAACACCGCAGACAAATATGGCGGCAGTCGCCGCAAAAAAAGCTATCCAAAGCAAAAGCTACTGCCTGAATTTGACGAGGAGGCCTCAGAGCCCCCGCAGTCAAAAAATAGGAAAGGCACCCGGTCGGATAGACGACTGCTTGGCCAGCATGGAGCGGCAAGCGGCGCCGCACACAAGCTGGCACGCGATCCACCAAAGGATCCGCATCAAAAAGATGGCCCAGCCAGATCTATCTACGGGCCAAGAAAGCAAGCTCTAGTAAGCAATGCAACACAACAAATATCCGAACATCACGGCACACCCAAATACAGGGGTGCCGCACACCCCCTATGTTTCACCGATGAGGTGCTGGACCATGAATTTCCAGCGGGATTCAAGCCCGTAAACATAGAGGCGTACGATGGAACAACAGACCCTGGGGTCTGGATCGAGGATTATATCCTCCACATACACATGGCCAGAGGAGATGACCTCCACGCCATAAAATACTTACCCCCCCCAAGCTTAAAGGGCCAGCCCGGCATTGGCTCAAAAGCCTTCCCGAAAACACCATTGGAAGTTGGGAAGAGCTTGAGGATGCTTTCCGGGCAAATTCTCAGGGGACCTATGTCCGCCCTCCGGATGCAGATGATCTCAGTCACATAACTCAACAGCCCGGAGAGTCAGCCCGGAAATTCTGGAATAGATTGCTTACTAAAAAGAATCAGATAGTCGACTGTCCGGACGCCGAAGCCCTAGCAGCTTTTAAGCATAACGTTCGAGACGAATGGCTCGCCAGACACCTCGGCCAAGAAAATCCAAGAACAATGGCCGCATTAACAAGCATCATGACCCGCTTTTGCGCAGGAGAGGACAGCTAGTTGGCAAGATGTAGCACCAGTGACCCAAGTACATCCGAAGTTAGGGATGGAAACGAAAAACCCCCGCAGCAAGGACCAGCGCCGGAATAAGGGAAACAACCCAAAAAGCACGGCGGTCAATGCCGGATTCAAAAGCTCGCGGTAGAACCAGAGAAAGCCACCCCTCAAGGATAACAGGGACGAGTTATCCAACTTAAACAAAATCTTGGACAAGATATGTCAAATACACAGTACTCCCGAGAAGCCTGCGAACCATACCCACAGAGATTGTTGGGTTTTCAAGCAATCCGGCAAACTCAACGCCGAATACAAGGGGCTCGACACACCAAGTGAGGACGATGACGAACCCCACAAGCAGAGCACCAGGAAACAAAAGGATTTCCCACAAGAAGTCAAAACAGTAAACTTACTTCACGTGACGAACAGAATGACGCCAACAGAGATATGCGCCATACGTCCTATCCCAAAGGAGTCTCACCTATGGTTGTTAAAACCGATCACCTTCGACCATCAGGACTACTCTAGAAGTATCCGGAACGCAAGCTGGATTGCCTTGGTATTAGATCCAATAATCGGCGGACTCCACTTTACAAATGTCCTGATGGACGGCGGCAGTGGTCTAAATCTATTATACCAGGACACAATCCGCAACATGGGGATAGACCCAACAAAAGTTTGCCATAGCAAAACCTCCTTTCAAGGGGTAATGCCAGGCTCGGATGCCCGTTGCATGGGTTCTCTCCGGCTAGAAGTTATGTTCGGCTCCCCCGATAACTTCCGCGCGAACAGCTAACTTTCCACATCGCCCCATTCTCAAGTAGCTATCAAGCACTACTGGGACGCGGAGCTTTCGCCCGCTTTGACGCAATACCACATTATGCATCTCTTATGCTTAAGATGCCCGGTCCACGAGGCATCATCTCATTAAAGGGAAAACATTGAGTGTTCCTCCCGCACAGAAAACAGTGCGGCTGCCTTGATCTTGCTTCACCAGCCAAAGCATCTAAACAGGTCGTCAAGACCACGGACACGGCTAGACGAGTCCGGGATAAACATACAATTGATAAAGGCTTAATAGCCGTATACCCCTGTACTAGGGGCTCCGCGCATATAAAACAAGAGACAATAAAGCTCAATTTTACCCATTTCAATTTATACTTTGTTTATTTAGTATAACTTATGTTCGGCATGATCTTTCTTCAACTAAGTTCCTCTCTTTTACAGATGAACACCGTGCTACGCCCGTCCAGGATACGGCACAACGGAGACACAGGCGCAGACGTGCAGCAGGGACACGTTCTTACTGTCTCTTGTTGATACACATCCCCTGGTTTCTTGGTATAACCAAGGAGGAGGGTGGCATTTTGGCATGTGGCCACATCAGAGTTTTTGCGCGTACCTGGACACTAGGGGCTTATTACAAAGGGCATTATCCCGCCCGCCCTCACAAACACCGAATACCTCAGGGAGTGTTCGGCATCGCGAGTTTGGCCTTATATGCATCAGCTCCGAATCATGTCTTTGGTCAAATGTTGGGTTTGCCCGGCTCCTGAGTTTTGCTGCCTTACGTTCCGCTCTATCGGCTAAGGCGGCACCAGGAGAACTACTACGATTGTGCCCCGGTTCGGCCAGGCGAGCACCTCAGTAGAGCAAGCCGAAAACTGACTGTCATGATATAGCGTGAGACTGGTCAACCGCTCGATGACTTACCGGAATCTTTAGGATTCCTCTGCATTAACAAAGGGTCGTTTCCCGGCCAGGCACATACGCGCCCGAGTTCGGGCGAGCGCAGGCGCCACCAGGGGCTATATAAGTAGCCTCACTGTCAAACTCCTATGGCTAAGTGAAAGTGATAAACCATCATAGTCCGATTGCCTAGTTCGCTGCGCTATCACCTCCTTTGTAGGACCAAGACGTTGGATCAAGTGTGAAAATGCGCCTTCTGCGAACACCCCCGCATTATGTGCGTGAGGGCTGAAGCCGACGACTGCCATCTTTCAGATTATACATACATATATGTTAAACGGCCGCACAGGAGGTATTATAATACTTGCAGGCACAAGTATAAAAAGCTTCTACAATTTATCAAAATATTGTTTTACCATAATATATGATATTCGAATATAGTATCCTTCAAGCACTGCGTCTCTATTAAACGAGCGCCTTGCAGAACTTCCTGAAAATAGTGCTTGGCAGGTACTCGGCTTCCATCCGAGTCTGGGGATGCAACAGCGGTGGCCTCCATTTCCGCCCACTATGTCTTGACACGGGCAAGAGCCATCCGCGCACCTCTATGCACACTGACCTCTTCATCGCATTGATATGCAGCGCCGCACCAAGGAACTGCTGCACCAAGTTGAAATAACTTTTCGGCTCTGGCCTCTCTGGCCACAGATGACTCATGACATACTCCATGGCGAGTCCAGACAACCTATTTAGCTTGGCCCATTCGGCCAAACGATCGGCTAATGACAGTGGACGCTCTGGATTGTGAAACTGCGACCAGAAGAGCTTTTCCACTTCGCGATCTTCTTGATCTCGGAAGTGTTCGGCCGCATCTGCGGCACTAGCTGCTAAATCCAGATAGGTGTCCGCCGTACTCCACATCTAGTCTAACGGAGCATGTTCAGGATCATAGAACTTCCTCCGCAGCATAAAGGGCTTTCCAGCCGCGATCTCTCCGGCCTGACGCAGCTCCTCCTTCATAGCTCTCATCGCAGAGCAAGCATCCTTGGCATCGGCAACGGCCTTCTTCAGGTCCGTCTGTTCCGCCCGATCTTCTTTTTCAAGAAGCTTGCAACGGTCAGCAGCGTTCTTCAGCTTCACGGCCATCTCGGCCATTTCCTTCTTGCTTCGGCAGTGAGCAGCCTGTTCGGCTTTCAGCTCTTCAATTGCCTTTCTGGCAGCTGAATCACTTTTCCTGACTTGCTCCTTGGCTCGGGCAAGTTCCGCCCGAAGATTCTCCATGGCAGCAGCACCATCCGCATCAAGCGCACACATTGTAAGATACTGGCATAAAGCTCCTCTTACTAGGTGCCGCCGGACGAATTACATACCTAGTGCCTCGTCAAGCCGCTTGTTGACAAGTGCGATGTCGGCATCTGCCACATCAAGTTGCCGCTTTAGCTCGGCAAATTCATCAGTCTGGATGGCCACCGGTCACTTCACCATTAGACCTGGGATTATGATCCTCTGCGCGCCGTCACTTTTGACAACGCACAGAGTCTCAGGGGCTACTATCTACACAGGACGCATCTTATTTATGCGCAACTGTCCAAAAAGGGTACATTATTTTGCGTACCTCAAAACCTGTCAGTAAACTCCTGACGGCCTCATGCAATCCGCTCTCCGTGGATGAAATCCTCTCAATCACCGTACCCATCAATGTACGGTGCTCCTCTGAGATAGATGCTCGCCCTAGCAGATCCTTCAGCTCCTTTGACCGCGCACCAGACGGTGCCGGACTCGTCCGATGGCCCTTTTCGAAGGCCGGACGCGGAGGGCTTTGGGGGGGCATATGACTACCTTTCGGCCCTGCTAGATTCAAAGAAACCCTCCGCGACAATACCTCAGGGTCGCCCGCCTCGTAAGGCGGTACGGCAGGGGGAGGCGTTCCGCTCTCCATCATCTCCGGAAGAAGATCCCCCGAAGACGAGCTTTGCTGAGAAGGGCTAAGGTCCGAGCTACAAGGTAAACTTTTGATTACTTTTCTCAGATATAAAGCAAGGATTTCTCTCATTTCTTAAAAACAAAACTCCTCTCTACTTACGTCTTGGTGAAGGGCTGATCCCCTTGAGGGCATAATTCGGCCGAAGTATCCCCCAGCACAGGACCCTCTGGCGAAGATTTCTTCCCCCGCTTTGAGGCCATGGTCTTTGGGTCTTCAGAGGCGGTCCTCTTCTTCCCCTGAGGGGGGAATTTTCAATTCCTCCCTTCCAAACAGCCTCCTTCGAGGAGGCCATAGCTTTCTTGTCCCCTCCCTCGCTTTCCTCCGAAGGCACAACCTCCAACATCCTGACTAGCACGGGAACTGGCGTGGTCTCGGGGAGGGGGGCCGGACACCTGATTAGCTTTGCTTCCGCTATCCACTCCTGTTTAAACGACAGCTCTTTTAAGGGCAATTTTATGATAAATATGCGGATTGCGAGTCCGGGCACAAGGCTACTTACTTGAGTATCCGGGCGGTTGCAGCTCAGACCTGCGTCCTCGGTCAAGTCCGGACACATTGCTTGTGATCTGAAGAACAATTTGTACATCTCCAGGGCATCGCGCCCATAAAATATTGGAGAGCTCGTGGTCCCTCCGGATTGAAATCCCACAGGCGGAAGGGGGCGACGTTTGCAGGGCAGAGCTCGGTGAATCAACATAACCTGTGTCACCACGACCAGACTGATATCTCTTTCTAGGAGATCTCGAATGCAGCCCTGCAACAAGGGCACGTCCTTGGACGGCCCCCAGTCCAGTCCTTTATTGACCCATGACACTAGCTATGGTGGGGGACCCGAGCGAAAGGCAGGTGGCGCCACCCACTTGGTGCCCCTGGGAGCGGTAATATAAAACCACTCTCGTTGCCATAAGCTGGACTCCTCTTGAAAAGAGCCCTCGGGCCATCCCTCGATCATTGTCGGCTCTACTTTGAAGGTCTTGAGCCATAGTCCGAAGTGAGGAGTAATACGGAGGAAGGCTTCACACACGACGATGAATGAGGAAATATGGAGGATGGACTCCGGAGCTAAGTCGTGAAATTCCAGCCCATAATAAAACATGAGCCCCCTCACGAAGGGATCCGTCGGGAAGCCTAGCCCCCGAAGGAAGTGAGACATGAAAACCACACTCTCACCAGGCTTGGGAGTGGGAATGACCTGCCCTTGAGCAGGCAGCCTATGCTAGATTTCGCCGGTCAAGAACCTGGCCTCTCTCAACCTCAGCATGTCCTCCTTCGTGATGGAGGAGGGCATCCATCGGCCTCAAAGGTCAGAACCGGACATTGTCGAAGGTCCGAAGCGCCTGAAATCTGGAGCCTTGGGTGTTGGAACTCGAGGCAAAGGGCGAACTCGTTTGAGATTGAAAGAAAGGAGTAAGGCCTTAGTCTCTTTATAAGAGGTTGAATACCAAGGGCCCTCCCCGTGACCATTTCGGACTCGCCTTTCATCAAAAAAACATACTAACGGGTACGACTGGGTTACCCATGCTCGTATTGATGAGAATCCCGGAATAAGGGGACACGATCTCTGCTTTGACAAGACGTTCCAAGGAAACCGCCTCACTAAACACGTTGAGGTGGGGCAGTAAAACGATTCGAATAAAGACTTGGCCGTGGTGTGATGTCACGCTACGGAATACGTCAGCAGATTAGATTTGTCTAAATATTATTCTCTCTATGGCAATATGTGGAAACTTATTTTGCAGAGCCGGACACTACCTTTGTGTTCAAAATCTTCTATGAAGTACTTGGAGGAGGAACCCGCCTAGCAATGCCGAAGACAATCTGCGTGCCGGACTCGTCGTCATTGAAGCCTGGTTCAGGGGCTACTGAGGGAGTCCTAGATTAGGGGGTGTCCAGATAGCCGGACTATACCTTCAGCCGGACTCCTGGACTATGAAGATACAAGATTGAAGACTTCGTCCTGTGTCCGGAAGGGACTTTCCTTGGCATGGAAGGCAAGTTTGGCGATACGGATATGTAGATCTCCTACCATTGTAACCGACTCTGTGTAACCCTAGCCCTCTCTGGTGTCTATATAAACCGGAGGGTTTTAGTCCGTAGGACGAACAACAATCATACCATAGGCTAGCTTCTAGGGTTTAGCCTCCTTGATCTCATGGTAGATCTACTCTTGTACTACCCATATCATCAATATTAATCAAGCAGGACGTAGGGTTTTACCTCCATCGAGAGGGCCCGAACCTGGGTAAAACATCGTGTCCCCTGCCTCCTGTTACCATCCGCCTAGACGCACAGTTCGGGACCCCCTACCCGAGATCCACCGGGTTTGACATCGACAAACAGGCTAGTACCACCATGATGTCCAAGCCCGACGAGCTCCAAGACGATGCTCCCAAGTTCGACTTCACCGCCATTCCCTTTTGTGGCATTGATGATGCCAAGTCTACCATGACTCTTTTTCAAGATGGTGCGGCGACGAGTACGACTACGGAGACCCTCAAGGACCAAGCTTTGGACACGAGCGACAAGGTGGCGAGAAAGGATGATGCTTCCATCTTAGGAGGTGAGAGTGATGATGTGCCATCTTCGGCCTTCATCCACGGCAATGGCGATGAGATTATTGAGCATGGGATCTTCCCTTCGACCACAGCGACATATGATGACTTGAGTGACTTTTGCCACCATATTGAGAGTGAGAGTGACTACACCACTATCCCCATATATGATGTGTTACCACAATTCCCATGTGAGGAGAGCCACAACCCCACCACTTGAGTGAGATGTGTGACTCCACCATACATGAGATTGAGTGCACCTACCTTGAGGGAGTGAGTGAACCACCACATAGAGAGAGTGTGATAGTTGATAGGGCATGTGAGGCCATTTGCATTTCTAACAACTTGACCTCTACCTCTATTGTGTCTTCTCATTTAGTGCTAGGTCCCATATATGATGACGCACCGATTCGTGATGACTTCGTCCTCCCTTTGGACTAGACGATGGACATGGTGAAATATGATGCACCCCCCCACATGGTTCCATCAAGATGAAGATGACCACCATTTGGTATTTCCCACCTCACCTACACCACATGAGTGGAATGACAACGGTAACATAGGTGAAGGTGATGCTCTAGTCCCACTAGTGGGCATTCTTGACATTGATTGCTTGCATGATGTTGATCAACCTATTACCATGCTTCATGCTAGTGAGACGTCCCCATGCGATGATTTACCCATTTGTGATGATTATGATGATTTCCATGTGGAGTCTATTAGTTGTGATGCCATGTTACATAGGATTTGTTGTGCTAATTCTCTCGGTCACATCATGTTTGTCAATCCGCTTGACTTGTCATATGTTATGCATGAGATCAATCATACGTCATATTTGCAATCTCTTCATAGTGACTATGCATATGCTATTAAAATAAACCCAATTTGCAGAAATGGCATAGATGACAAGCCTATGGTTATTGGCATTTGTTTCTCTTGTAATGATATTGACATGCTAGCTTTGCATCGTTCATCTCATATGCCATGCCATAACCACCTAGCTTCATATACGCATTGTTTTGGATGTTCTCCATTTTCCCCATGTGATGTTTCCGATATTTCTCATGAGGAGACCCCCATAGTTTCCTCATACATTTTAGGAGATTTTGATTCATCCCATTCATTCCATGATCCCAATACTTGTGTGCACAATATGATCCCCATGAATAAACATGCTATTGATGTGCCATATACTTGTATGCTAAATTTGCATACCCATAGTGTCATGCACAATAACTATTCTTTCATGATGGATGACATGTTCTTATACCATGCATCAAATTTCTTTGAGCAATGCTTATCTTGTGCTAACTCTCACGTACACACACACATCATGATGGATGATGTGTACATTTACCACGCGCGAAGTTTCTTTGGTTTGTGTCTCTTTTGTGTAGGTACCCATGAATACTTGTCAACCTCGCAATCCCACGAGTTGACAAAACGAGCTCTAGAGAGCAATGATGACTTGGGATCCCATGCAGTGTCTTTCCCACCGCTCTCTTTCGCGCAAAGACTTCACGCATTTCTTCTACATGGCCCTCACTTGGCTATGGATTGTTGTCCATTATATATCCTTTGGCCATCTTGCCATGCTCACTTTGCATGATATGCTCATTCATGTGCTTTTGCCATGCATTTGTGACCCATTCTTTGCATTACACATGATGATTGATTCTCATACTTGTATGTGTATTTGCAAGCTTGGTGGAGATATTGCTTGTTATTGCCATGTTTTCTTTGTGCCCCATGCCTATAATTATACTATGATCTATGCCTATTATTTGCTCTCATGACATGATTGCCATGATTTACTCTAGTATGTTACATCTTCGCACTACTAGCTTGCACGACTTGATTACTATGTTTGCTTGCCTTGTTGCATCACCGATGACTTAAACTTGCTCGCTTCATGTGGTTGATGACAACCATTTATATGCTTTGCACAACATGATTGTTATTGCTTCTTGTCATATATCTCCATGTGTTGCCTCTCTCATGTTAGACAATTTTCCATGTATTGAGTGCAACAATGATTCTAATCTTGCTCATGAGATTACCCCATAGCATTCTCGCCTATATTTGGAGATTTTGACATATTTTTTGTGAAGCATGCTTGTCTCCCTTCTTCGCACCATACACCTCGTGCCATGAATATTGCCATTGTTGCATCATATTGTTCATCCACTTGTGCTTCTAATGGTTATGTACAAGAGAAGAGAACCATCATGATGGATGATGTGTTTATCTACAATGCACATACGTTCTTTGTTTTGTTGCATGCATGTGTAGGATACTTGGACCTTGTGTCAACTTCCACATCACGAGAGTTGAGAATCCAAGCTCTTGAGAGCGAACCACCTTCTACCACGATGATTCTACATCACACTTGCTTGTACTTCGGCATTGTGAAGGACGCCCAAGGACATCATTTCAAGGTGATATCCTTCTCTTTTGAGAACCCCCAAACCATGAGCATGGATATTATGGACCATACTACTTGTGTTGCTTTCCCCATGAGACTTATTATTCATCTTGGACCACTTGATTGCACACTTGTTAGAGATCTTGCTTCGACTTGTCATTTTCACAATCCCATGCATCATGATATATATGCCTTGTGTGTTGCATCCAATTCTTGGATTACTTGCTCCTATCACATGTTTGGTTGCAACAATGTCGTTTCTTCACATATGCCATGTCCCATTAATTTCTACATGCTTGCCTTGATTGCCTCACACATGATTAACACTTGCTCTTTCTATTGTTTTGACTGCCACACGATATTCACTACACCCAATGCACATTATGCTTGGATTGTCTTGCACTTGACCCATGTGTTTAGACACTTCATTTTATTTGGTGTTGTGAATGATTCCTATGAGTACCATAGACCTTTCATTGAGCAATTTGTGAATGCTTGCTATGAACTTGAGGTAGATGCTTCTTCTCTTGTCACACATACTTGCATCACTACCTCACATTCACATGCTTGCCCCCGTGATTTCTTTGCTTGTGATCGATTGATATGCTTACATGCCATGTCACAATCCTTTGTCACACCATATGCTTTGCATGATGACAACACTAGTTTGGTGAATAACGTCTTGAATGCTTGGTTTTTCACTAATGCTAACCACATTTGTTTTTCCAAGTGTTTGTTGTCCTTACTCCATTTGAAGGAATCAGAAGACGGTGCGACATTGGAGAGTGCCCATTTCGAGCTTCAAGATGACAAGAACTTGGTGAACGTCCACTTCTACACGGCGAAGCCATCTCTTTCCCATGGTGATTTGGTTTTCGATCCGAGGTCAGATCTTTCCCAAGGGAGGGGAGATAATGTGGAGCATCCTACGAACATCACCATGTCATGCGTTCGTTTGGCAAGTGACACGTTCGACATCACTTCACATACACAAAGGTGAATCATCTCTTTTACGCATATTCACTTCACCCCTTCGAGAATGGTATACTACTTGACACTCCACTCGTGTGCATGCATAGGTATTGTCGGATTGCTACAGACGACGAGGAGGAGTGCAAGCGCAAGTGTACAACTACACCATCCATGAGGGAGGCATGGAAACTAAGATGCAAGAAGAAGAGCTGTCGAAGAAGCTCCAGCGAGCGGACATCTGGACGACACCGGACGACCGGTCCCTCCCAGTGAGCGGACGTCCGGCCCCCACCGGACGACCGGTACATCTACGCCCGAGCCAATTCAGCGAAAGACCGACGACACCGGACGACCGGCGACCGGACGACCGGCCGCTACAGAACGTCCGGTGACACCTCAACCGAGCCAAAGTGAGCGGAAGTCCGGCGACTACCGGACATCCGGAAGCCCACGTGCCCCCGGACAACCGGTCCCCAGCGGACGTCCGGTATCTGTCTGTGTACAGAGATCGGGACGGAGGCCCATGTATCCCTCTCCCACTTACCCCTTCGTGGACCTAGACTATATATACTCCTCCACCTCCTCCTAGTTAGGGTTAGCATTGGTTTAGCTCATATTTAGAGATAGAGCATTGCTCAATCACATCGGATCTACTCCACGAGAGAGACCGTGGCCCCTCTTTGGGGAAGATCCCTTTGGATTCAAGACCTCCTCCTTGCAGAGAAGATCCCCTCGTGGATTCAAGACCTCCTCACAGAGAAGACCGGTTACCTCTTGTATCGTCCGTTGTTGACTTTGGATCTTGTATCTTCCTTTGTGTTCATGGATCTAGCGCATGTGTGTTCATACTTGTTGGTTTGAGTGTTCTCTTGTGTTTCCCTTGTGATTTTCCCCTCGTTTCCCTCCTCGTGTTCTTCGTGTTCATCGCGGGATCCGCTCCTTTTGTGAAAGATCGGCCGATTAGGGTTCCTACCCTACATCAAGAACTCTACAAGAAAAGCACTACTGGAGTTCTTCAAAGATGTATCTCCGAAGAGGAGGGACGACACCTCTTGGTCGATATACATGCTGGTCCAGGTGGTCATCACACCGCAGCTCGGGTCCTCGTAAGTAATGCCTTCCGTACAGGTTTCTTTTGGCCCACGGCCCGAGCAGATGCATAGGCCCTTGTACAACACTGTGTCGGATGCCAGTTGTTTGCCAATCAAAGTCACATGACACCCACTGCCCTTAAAACAATCCCCATTACTTGGCCTTTTGCGATCTGGGGGCTTGATATGTCGGACCCGTTAAAGGGGGAAGCCACAAAAATAAACATTTGCTGGTTATGGTGGATAAATTCACTAAGTGGATAGAGGTCAAACCAGTAAAAACGGCTGGAGTTGGGCTGGTGATCGACTTTATATCCAGCGTTGTACACCGTTATGGTGTCCCGCACAGCATCATTACTGACAATGGCTCTAACTTTACAGCCGATGAGGTGAAAACTGGTGTGCTAACCTGGACATTAAGCTTGATTACGCCTCCGTATACCACCCTCAAACAAACGGTCAGGTCGAATGGGCTAATGGCTTGATAGTGAGCGGCATTAAACCCAGACTAGTGCAATCCCTATGGGAGTCAGATAAACACCGGGTCGAGGAACTTGATTCCTTACCTTGGGGACTGCGGACAACGCCCAATCGTATGACTGGATGCACACCCTTCTTCATGGTGTACGGCGCAGAGGCTTTCTTGCCCTGTGACATTATTCATGACTCACCTCGAGTGCGCATGGATGAAAAGAGAGAGGCTGAGATTGATCGGTAGGACAACCTAGACGACCTAGAGGAGGAGCGCGATGTTGCAAAAGCCCATTCCACATTCTATCAAGAACAGACTTGGAGATACCAAAGCAGAGAAGTGCAGGCCAAGACCTATAATGTCGGCGAACTCGTTTTACACCTCCCGGAGAAGAAAAAGGACAAACTCAAACCAAAATGGGAGGGTCCCTTCATTATTGATGAAGTTCTCATAGGAGGATCCTACCGCCTTCGTAATGCATCGGATAATCGCCTTGAGCCAAATCCATGGAACACTGCTCGGCTCCGACGATTCTACGCATAAGTTCGGTCATACTTCTTTTTTGTTCCTTTTTCTCCTATTCACCTATTTTTAGTTTTTCTCGTTTTTGTATGATTCCCATGATATGTTTGGATAAGCCGAACACTTGAGGGGTACACATCCTTAAATGTATATATCCCACATGACCGGGGGCTTCTTTAACTGAAGCTTATTCCGAGCTTGGAGCTCACAATATAAGTGTCGTTTGTTAATGTACATCCTTTTTGCCATTATATGCACCTCTATGATTTAATTTTTGTCAAGCTGGGTTGCCTGGCTCCTGTGTTTTTGCCCTACGTTCCCGATTGTTCGGCTGGGGCATAAAGGGAGCACCTCTGCGATTGTTACAACTGGGTCACCGGACATGTACCTCAGACGGGTGAAGCCGAAAGCTAGCTTTCTTAAGAAAATAAGTGGTCGGCAATCAAATGACAGCTTGTTACATTATTGTAACCACTCCAACACCGCGGCACGCGTAATTGCAGTATGCCAGCCCAAGGAAAGGAACCCTTAACGGAACTACTTTTCTTGCAAGATGTTTCTTACATATGTAATATAACATACAACATGAACTAAAACTTCTTGTCTGTTTGAGCACAATGACTGGGTTGCCTAGTTTACGGACATAATAAATGCTTCTTTTCGAAAAGTATCCGGAAACACTCCACCATTTTTGGGTTCGGAGGTTAAAGCCAAAAGCCTGCAATGATAAACTTTTTACATGTTCAGATACAGGTACATGTTGATTAATACACTCAATCATAAACCTATTCCTTATCTATTCCATCTATAAGACCGTCTAATTTACAGTCTTCCTGTGAATACTTTGCTACTACCATTACTTGCTCATACACCAAATTCAGTGGAATTTCTTTCCTGTCTGATCCTTGTGGTCCCACCCGGGCCATATGATTTGGATACAGTTTGGTGAAACGTGTCTTCACCATGGCCCAGGCTTCTCGTGTGCCTTCGCGGCAGGTGGATGTCTTCCATAGCTCGAACCGGCACCGGGCACCTTTGAACAGGTCTCCTAGGCCCTCCATACTTTCTGGAGGGGTATTAGATGGCCATAAAGCCTTCACCATACTTTTCATGGATTTCTGGGCCCGAGCATGTACCACGGACAGTTCCTTCAACACGTCGCCTTGAAATCCGGATACTTCTTCCTCTCGTCGACCAGTCAACAGGCCTATGGCAACAGAGTCATGACATACCGAATTAAGGATTACACATGGGCACCTAGAATGGTTCTAAATAAGATAGGAAGACATACAGAACATGCCGCCTTTCAGCTTGTCATTTTCCTTCTGAGCGGCCGATAACTGAGCCTTTCAGCTCTCTATCTCTTCGTATAGTTTTTCTTTTCGCTCGTCGTGTTTATTCTTCCCATATGCAGTCGTTGCGACCTTTTTCTTTTCTGCCAACTCGGTAGTGACAACATTTAGCTGTGTCTGGTTTGCTTCTAGCTCATGGGATAGTGCGGTATTTTTCTCTTTGAGAACCTGCGGGTAATAGCGATCCTTAAATCGGTTTACCTCACCGCTTCAAGTCTCGGAGGCTACTGGTACGTAACTATCAAAAATTGCATAAACTTTTACCTATATATCCTTCGAGAACAGCTGAATGACTCTGGCAAGACTGCCTCGAGCGGCTCGGATATATGCATCCACCGAGCTGAGTGCGATAAACTCTTACTCGGAAAAGACTAGTGAGGGAGTCCTAGATTAGGGGGTCTCCCAATAGTCAGACTATATCCTTTGGCCGGACTGTTGGACTATGAAGATACGAGATTGAAGACTTCGTCCCGTGTCCGGATGGGACTCTACTTGGCGTGGAAGGCAAGCTAGGCAATACGGATATGTATATCTCCTCCTTTGTAACCGACCTTGTGTAAACCTAGCCCCCCATGGTGTCTATATAAACCGGAGGGTTTAGTCCGTAGGACAACATACAATCATACCATAGGCTAGCTTCTAGGGTTTAGCCTGTTTGATCTCGTGGTAGATCAACTCTTGTAATACTCATATCATCAAGAACAATCAAGCCAGACATAGGGTATTACCTCCATCAAGAGGGCCCGAACCTGGGTAAACATCGTGTCTCCGGCCTCCTGTTACCATCCTCCTTAGACGCACAGTTTGGGACCCCCTACCCGAGATCCGCAAGTTTTGACACCGACATTGGTGCTTTCATTGAGAGTTCCACTGTGTCGTCACCATAAGGCTTGATGGATCCTTCGATCATCGCTAGCGATGCGGTCCAGGGCGAGGTTTTCCTCCCCGGACAGATCTTTGTATTCAGCGGCTTCGCACTGCGGGCCAATTCGCTTGGCCATCTGGAGAAGATCGAGAGCTACGCCCCTGGCCATCAGGTCAGATTTGGAAACTTGAACTACACGGCCGACATCCATGAAGACTTGATCTTCGACGGATTTGAGCCCTTGTCGGACGCGCCGCATAGTCGCGACGAGCATGACGTAATTCTACCATTGGACAGTGTTCGAGAGATCGCATCCGCAACTACTCCGATCGTTAATCCGGAGCAAATTGCGCCATCCAAGAACGGAGGGATAGACCCCGCCATGGAGGCCGCACTCTTAGTGGTGATAGAGCCAGATACGGACTTCACCCCTTTCGAGAGCCGCGTCCCCGAACCATTGGATTTACCTCCGGCCACGGACTCCGAGCCGCCTACATCTGTGCTCGTCGAATCCGATGGGGTGCCAATCATGGAGTTCACCTCCGCGGATATCTTTCAGCACTCACCTTTCGGAGACGTGTTAAATTCATTAAGGTCTCTCTCCCTGTCAGGAGAGTCTTGGTCGAACTATGTCCGGGTAGAATGGGATGCGGACGACGAAGAAATTCGCTGCCCACCCACCACCCACTTAGTAGCCACTGTCGACGACTTAACTGACATGCTCGACTACGATTCCGAAGACATCGACGATGCAGGAGACGAACAGGAACCACCGCCCACAGGGCGCTGGACCGCCACTTCATCACATGATGTATACATGGTGGATACACCCAGAGAGGGCAATGGCAAAGAGACAGCGGAGGATGCCCCCTCCAAGCAACCCAAGCGCCAACGTCAGCGGCGCCGCTCTAAGTCCCGCCATAGCAAAAACAACGATAACAGCGCAAGAGGTAAAACAGTCCAGTCGACTCTAGAAGAAATGACGACTGCACCACCCCGGTAACAGAGCACGATCAAGATGCAAACTGCAAACATAGTACGGAACCGACATCCGAACACGATGACGCCAAGGATAAGCCTCATCAAACCCCGTCTGGGGAAGAAAACAGTTCGGACGAAGATGCACACATCATCCCGGAAACGCACTTGGAGCAAGAGAACCCCCGCAGAAGGCTTATTGCCACAGCGAGGAGCCCGAAGAAATAGAAGCAAAGGCTTAAGGTCACACAAGATACGCTCAACAGCAGGTGGAACAAAATAACAAAGTATGGTGGAAGTTACCATAAAAATAGCTATCCAAAGCGCAAGCTATTACCGGAATTCGACGATGAGGCCTTAGAGCCCATACAGCCGAAGAATGATACGGCCAACCGGCCGAATCCACCACCTTGTGAACGCGATAGAGCGGCTATAAAGTCGCTCATAAGTGAACACATGATCTGCGTGAGAACTTGCATCGAAAATCTGGCGCGACCAGATCCATCTATGGATCTACGAAGCGCGCTACGGTACAAAACCAACACCAAATACTACAACCGTCTGAACACCATGGCACATCCCAATACAGGGGTGCCGCACACCCCTTATGTTTCACTGAGGTGCTGGATCACGAATTCCCAGAGGGATTCAAACTGGTGAACATAGAGGCTTACGATGGGACCACAAACCCTGGAGTCTAGATAGAGGACTTTATCCTCCTTATTCATATGGATGGTGGAGACGATCTCCATGCCATTAAATACTTGCCCCTCAAGCTTAAAGGGCCAGCTCGGCACTGGCTGAAAAGCCTCCCCGAAAACTCAATTGGAAGTTGGGAGGAGCTCGAGGACGCTTTTCGGGCCAATTTTCAAGGGACTCTTGTCCGACCTCCGGATGCAGACGATTTAAGTTATATAATCCTATAGTCCGGAGAGTCCGCCCGAAAGCTTTGGAACAGGTTCCTCACCAAGAAGAACCAAATCGTCGACTGTCTGGACGCCGAAGCCTTAGCAGCTTTTAAACAAAGCGTCCGAGACGAATGGCTCGCCAGACACCTCGGCCAAGAAAAACCGATAACAATGGCGGCCCTAACAAGTCTCATGACCCGCTTTTGTGCGGGCGAGGACAGTTGGTTGGCCCGTAGCAGCACTAGCGACCCAAGCACATCCGAAGTCAGGGATGGCAATGGTAAACCACGACGCAACAAAAACAAGCGTCGAAATAAAGAAGGTAGCCCAGATAACACGGCGGTAAACGCCGGATTCAGGGGCTCCCGACCAGGTCAGCGGAAAAAGCCTTTCAAAGGCAGCAGAGAAGGACAATCTGGCCTAAACAAAATTCTTGACAAACTCTATCAGATTCACGGCACCCCAGACAAACCTACAAATCATACCCACAGAGAATGTTGGGTCTTCAAGCAGGCCGGTAAGCTAAACGCCGAACACAAAGGGGAAGAGACACCAAGCGAAGACGAGGATGAACCTCGCTAGCAAAGCGCCGGAGGACAGAAAAAGTTCCCAACAGAGGTTAAAACAGTAAATGTGATCCATGTGACAAAGAGGAGAATCAAGCATGCACTCCGAGGCACACGTGCCATAGAGCCCGTCACCCCTAGGTTCAACCCCTGGTTGGCCTGCCCAATCACTCTTGATTGTAGGGATCACGAGAAAAATATCCGGCAAGAAGAACTGACGGCCTTGGTGTTAGACCCTATGATAAATGGGTACCATTTCACACAAGTCCTCATGGACGGCGGCAGTGATCTAAATATGATATACCAGGACACAGTCCGCAAAATGGGGATAGACCCGACACAAATAAGCCACAGTAATACTACCTTCAAGGGAGTAATACCAGGCCAAGTGGCCCGCTGTACGGGCTCTCTACTACTAAAGGTGGTATTCGGTTCTTCCAATAACTTCCGAAGCGAAAGGTTAACTTTTCACATCGCCCCATTCCGAAGTGGTTATCAAGCACTACTCGGAAGAACGGCTTTCCCTCATTTTAACGCAATACCGCATTATGCTTTTCTCAAGATTAAGATGCCCGGTCCGCGTGGCATCATCTCAGTTAGCGGAAATACCGAACGTTTCTTACGTACAGAAGAGGATGTGGCGGCTCTAACAGCCGCAAACTAGACGTCCTCACCAACCAGAAAAAATGGCAGGTCGTCAAGACCACGGACACGGTTAAACGAATCCGGCGTTCCATCATATATACATGAGATTGGTTTGATGATCAAACCCTCATAAATCATACCAGGGGCTTCCCGCGTGTAATCAGGGCCAGCCCGGCTCAACTTGGCTTCTCTTGAATTTTGATAGTTCATTGATAATAACCAATTCTTCTTTTTGGCACAACAACTTTCACCTAAGTTCTTTCCTTTTACAGATGACAATCGTCCTACACCCATCCAGGACACGGCACAATGGAGACACAGGCGTAGACGTGCAGCAGGGACCCGCCCAAAGGTTTCTTTTTAGATTAAGACCCTGCGTAAGCCTTTTTTTACTGTCTCTTGTTGCTCACATCCTCCGGATACTCAACACAACCGAGAAGGATGCTGGCGTTATTGGCATGTGGCCATGTCAGGATTTTGCATGTACCTGGACACATGGGGTTTCTTATTAAGGGCATTTTTTAGCCCGGTATATGTTATAAAGACCGAACACCTTAGGGAGTGTTCGGTGTCGCGAGTTTGGCCCTATATGCATCAGCTCCGAATCATGTCTTTGGTCACATGTGGGGTTTGCCCGGCTCCCACGTTTTTTGGTACCTTACATTCCATTATATTGGCTAAGGTAGCACTGGGAGAACTACTGCAATTGTGCCCTAGTTCATCCGGATGAGCACCTCAGTAGAGAAAGCTGAAAACTGACTGTCATGATATAGCGAGAGACTGGTCAACCACTCGATGACTCATCGGAATCTTCAGGATTCCTCTGCATTAGCGAAGTGCCGTTTCCCGCTCATGTACGTACGCGCCCCGTATTCGGACGAGCGCAAAAGTAACAGGGGCTATATAGTAGCCCCATCGTCAAACTCCTACGGCTAAGTGAAAGTGTTAAAGCAATATAGTCCGGTTGCCTCGTTCACTGCGCTATCACCTCCTTAACGGACCAAGACGTTGGATCAAGTGTGGATATGCATTTTCTGTGAACACCCCCGCATTATATGCGTGGGGGTGGAAGCCAACAACTGCAAACATTCAGGTTATATACATATATACACAAACGACCACACAGGAGGCATCATAGTACTTTCGGGCAAAAGTATAAATACAGCATTGATAATTCAATAAAACATTGTTTTTACAATGGGAATACATGTCGCTAGAACATAATATTCTTTGAGCACTGAGCCTCTGTCAAACAAGCACCTTCAAGAACTTCTTCAAGGTAGTGCTCGGCAGCCACTCGGCCTATGGCCGAACCCTGTGTCGCAACAGTGGTGGCCTCCATCTCCGCCCGGTATGTCTTGACACGGGCAAAGGCCATCCGTGCACTCTCTATGCACGTCGATCTCTTTACAGCATCGATGCGTGGCATAGCACAAAGGAATTGGTGCACTAAACTAAAGTAGCTATTCGGCCTTGGCCCTCCCGGCCGCAGGTGATCCTATGGAGCTCGGCACACTCGGCCAATTGCTCATTCAACAGTAGCGGACGGACTAGAGCGTGAAACTGTGACCAGAACAGCTTTTCCACTTCGGGACCTTTCTGATCCGTGAAGTACTCGGCCGCATCAGCAGCACTTGCAACCAAATCCATGTAGGCGTCCGCAGAACTCCATAGCCGGTCCAGAGGAGCATACTTCAGATCTCCGAACTTAGTGCGCAACAAGAAGGGCTTCCCAAACATGATATATACAGCTTGATTCAGCTCCTCCTTCGTCGCTCTAATTTTGGAGCGGGCTTCCTTGGCAGCCACCAGGGCCTTCTCCAGGTCTGTTGCCTTCGCCCGATTTTCTTCTTCAAGAAGCTGGTAACGGTCAGCGGCATCTTTTTACTCTATAGCCATCTTGGCTATTTTTTCCTTGCTCCCACAATGCGTGGCCTGTTCAACCCTTAACTCTTGGGCCACCTTTAGAGCGGCCACATTGCTACTCCTTGCTTTCTCCTTGGCTCGGGCAAGCTCCGCCCGAAGGGTCTCCACGGTGGCAACTCCATCTGCAGTCACAACATATTAAAGATACTGGCTTCATGCTACTCTTATTATGTGATGATCACCAGAGAAATCACTCACCCTGTGCCTCGTCAATCCACTGGTTGGCAAGCACGATATCGGCATCGGCCGCATCAAGTTGCCGCTTTAGCAAATAAAGGCAGTCGAATTATTACCTGGGTATATGGTCCTCGGGTTGCTGCCGTTCTCGACGACAACCAGAGTCACAGGGGCTTCTATCTGCATAGGGCACACCTAACGTATGCGGTACTATAAAAAACATACACTATTTCAGGTACCTTGAAGCTTTTCAGCAGACTCATAAAGGCTTCATGCAAACCGCTGTCAGCGGATGAAATCCTTTCAATTACCGTACCCATTAGCATACGATGCACTTCCAAGACAGCCGCTTGCCCCAGAAGATCCTTCAGCGCGTCCGACCACACACTGTACAGACCCTTGCTATCGCTCTCCTTAGGAGCCGAATACTAGGGATTCCGGGTAGCCAATGGGTTATCCTCTGGCCTTAGTGGATCCGGAGATACCCTTCGTGACGACACATCAAGGTCGCCCGCTTCATGAGGCGGGGTGTCAGGGGGAGGCGTTTTGCTCTCCATCATCTCTGGAAGAAGATCCCCCAAAGATGAACTCTGTCGAGAAGGGCTATGATCCGGACTACAATTTATAAGCATCGGTTATTGTCTTCGGAAGTAAGGTAGGATGTTTCCACTATTAAGTACTTTTCGATTACTTACAGCTCGGTAGAGGGTTGATCCCCGCGCGGACATTGTGCGGCAAGAATACCCTCCGAGGTAGGACCCTCTGATGAAGATTTTTTCTCCCGTTTGGAAACCTTAGCTTCCGGATCTTCACAGGTAGTGCTCTTCCTTCCCCGGGGAAAGAGAATGTCAGATTCTTCCCTTTGGTTGTCCTCCCTCATGGAAGCGCTCATTCCCCCGGCTGGAATAAGTAGCGAGTGAGGCCCGCTTTCGCCCTCTCTATTCCCCCCATCATCTTCCTTTGAGGGCACTAGATAAGGAGCTGGCTCCAGCATCTTGTCTAGTACCGGATTGTCCAAGCCCTCAGGAAGGGGGGCGAACACCTGATCATCGTCGCCTTTGTTATCCAGTCCTGGTCAAAGAGCGGCTCTTTAGAATGATGCCATGATAAATAAAATGACAGTAGGTTCGACATGGGATTACTTACTTGGGCAGCGGGGCGGTTGCAGCTCAGACCCACGTCCTCGGTGGTGTCCGGACACTCTATTTGGGGTCCGAAGAACGATTTGTACATCTCTTCGAGCATTATGCCGAGGAAATGCTGAATAGCTCGTGGTCCCTCTGGGTTGAATTCCCACATGCGGAGGGGCCGACGTTTGCAAGGCTGGACTCGACGAACTAGCATAACTTGCATTACCATAACCAGACTGAAATCTCTCTCAAAGAGATCTCGGATACGGCTCTGCGGTATTAGCACGTCCTTTGCTGGACTCCAACTCAGCCCCCTGCTGATCCATGACATCAGTTGTGGTGGGGCCCGATCGAAAGGTGGGGGCAGCTACCCACTTGGCACTTCGGGGAGCTGTGATGTAAAACAACTCCTACTGCCACAATCCGGACACCACTGGGAAGGAACCCTCTGGCCGTGGAGCGTCAGCGTTTTTGCTTATTAAAGCACCTCCGCACGTTGCGTGCCGCCCCTCGATCATCTTCGGCTTCACATCGAAGGTCTTGAGCCATAGGCCGAAGTGAGGGGTAATGCGGAGGAAGGCCTCACATACGACAATAAATGATGAGATGTGAAGAAGGGAATCCGGGGCTAGATCGTGAAAATCCAGCCCATAATAGAACATAAGACCCCTAACAAAGGGATCCAGAGCGAGGCCTAGTCCTCGGAGGAAGTGGGAGATGAACACGACACTCTCGTTGGGTTCGGGAGTAGGGACGACCAGCCCTCGGGCAGGCAGCCTATGCGCAATTTCGGCGGTCAGATATCTGGCCTCTCTCAACTTCTTCATGTCCTCCTCTGTGACGGAGGAAGGCATCCACCGACCTTGAAGGTTGGATCCGGACATAGTTGAAGGTCCGAAGCACCTGACCTGAGCATTGGGTGTTGGAACTCGAGGTGGGGGAAGGATTCGATTGAGCGCGGGGGGGAGGGGGAGAAAAAGCCTCATCCCCTTTATAGAGGGTGAATATCAATCGTCCTCCTCATGGCCGTTTCGGACTTGCCTAAGATTTAGGAGTCATACCAACAGGCACGGTTGGGTTACTCACGATTGTATTGATGAGAATCCCGTGATAAGGGGGACATGATCTCTGCTTTGACAAGACGTGTCAAGAAAGCCGCCTCGCGTTATGTGTGGAGCTGGTTGAGAAAAACGGTTCGAATAATGATCGGGCCTTGGCGTGATGTCATGTTGTCAAAACGTGTCAGCAGATTAGATTTGTGGAAATATTATTCTCTCTACAGTGGTATGTGGAACTTATTTTGCAGGGTCGGACACTATCCTTGTATTCAAACTCTTTGATGGTGTATTCAGAGGAGGAACCCGCCTTGCAATGCCGAAGACAACACTGCGCGCCGGACTCATCATAATTGAAGCCTGGTTTAGGGGCTACTGAGGGAGTCCTGGATTAGGGGGTCTCCAGACAGCCGGACTATATCCTTTGGTCGGACTGTTGGACTATGAAGATAGGAGATTGGAGAATTCGTCCCGTGTCCGGATGGGACTCTACTTGGCGTGGAAGGAAAACTAGGCAATACGGATATGTATATCTCCTCATTTGTAACTGACCTTGTGTAACCCTAGCCCCCCCCCCCCCGGTGTCTATATAAACCGGAGGGTTTAGTCCGTAGGACAACATACAATCATACCATAGGCTAGCTTCTAGGGTTTAGCCTGTTTGATCTCGTGGTAGATCAACTCTTGTAATACTCATATCATCAAGAACAATCAAGCAGGACGTAGGGTATTACCTCCATCAAGAGGGCCCGAACCTGGGTAAACATCGTGTCCCCTGCCTCCTATTACCATCCGCCTTAGACGCATAGTTCGGGACCCCCTACCTGAGATCAGCCGGTTTTGACACCGACAACTAGGGTGCGCATAGCCTCTTTAAATCGACGGTGATTCATCACGCTCTCCAATTCAGAATTCATGACTGATACGTCATCTGAATCCTCTTGAGGAGGCGGAACTGGCATTGCATCGGCTCTCGTCCTGATTGGCGAGTCCGGCATCGAATTGGTGGACATTCGGCTTACTGGGCATTTTCCTACCGTCTGCCACATACTCTTCCTGACATCATGGATAAACGAAGACTTTTAACAATCTAGACTCATGCCCAGGCATGTATTATGCAAACTTACCTCTTGGAAGACTGTGAGGTTTCGGCAGCACTCCCGGTCCCTTTCCGTTTTGAATGATAGCCTTGCGTCGAGGCCGCCCTTGAGGAGGTACGGTCCCTAGAGCGCCGATCCTATTAAGATCCGGATCAGTACAATAGATAAAAATGCAAATAGTTATTTCCTTGTAAGATCCATCTGAATACTCACGATGCAGAAGGGATAGAGTCGGGGATAGTCAATGGTGATAGCCACTTCTGAGCCGTCAAGGCTCGCTTGATAAAATACCCCATCAAGTAACTCTATATATATGTCCGGATCCTCGCAAAAGCCAGGGTCTTCTTCGCGGTTATGATACTCTGTCTATGGAGCGGGACAGTGGACGTCCTCGGTCATCTTCTTCCAAGACTATTTATGGCAACAAAGAGAAAAATGATTAGTATCTGTAACAACAAATAAAATAACAAAGACGATCAAAATCTTACCCATTCAATGGGGTTGTACATGGAGTAGCCTTCCCGACAGTTTAGGCGGAGAAAATCTTTTTCTCACCCTTATACAGATTGGCCAAGATTGTAGCCAGTTCGGCTGGGGTATCTGGACCCTTCCCTCTGTAGTAGGATGCGTCATCTTCTCCATTGTAACACCACAAGGGAGATACTCTAGATTGGAGAGGCTGGACACACCTTTTTATTGCAATAGCCATGACCTCGACAATTGAGAGCTCGGTATGGGCTAGAACCTGGCCTTGCTGACCAACCTCTTTATCTCCGCACTATCCTCCTCCTTGGGACTTCGGGTATGCCAGTTGAGGCGCTTCTTTAAAGGAGCACTGGACAATTCTAGAAGGCTGCGTCGTACGAGGTTTGGCAGGGGGACGTCGTCTATATAGAACCATTCCGAAGACCACTGTGGTATACCTCTTTGGGAGTTCCAATGGGGTATCCGGATCCGGCTATGCGCCATACTTCGGCGCCGCCCAATTCAAATATGGAGCCTCCTCGATGGTGGGGAACGAGGCAAAAGAACTTCTTCCATAATTCAAAGTGGGCCTCAATGTCGAGGAACAGTTTGCAAAGGGCGACAAAACCTGAGATGTGCAGAATCGAACCTGGGGTAAGGTTGTACAATTGGATGTCATAAAATTCCAATAGGCCCCTGAGAAAGGGATGGATTGGAAATCCTTGGCCCCGCAGCAGGAATGGAATGAAGCACACTCTCTCCTCCTTATTGGGGTTGTGGAAATTCTCAGCCATCACATCATCGCCGATTGAGGCGAGTCCTGCTAAAACAGGGACTATATCTGTGAGGAGGAGATAGCCCTGCGTCTGGGGCGGCTCAGCTAAAGATGAGGCATGGAGCAACTTTGCCAATCACCCTCTTGAGGGCCATGAGGGCGCGAAGAGGAGCCTGGGGTGATGGCCATGTTGGAGAGCTTTGTTCGTGGCTAATCTTGACAGTTTTTCCTTTTGCGCGGTGTGAGCTGGCATTTGGGGATCTACATGTCCTTATATAGATGTCGTCTGAGCGTGGTGAGGGGCTTATTTGCAAAAAAACATGGACCGTTCATATTCACTTGGCTTGCGGAAATCGAAGTGATGAAAGGGAGGAATCATAAAAGACTGAAACATCAAGGTCGCAGCCGGACTGTCATTAGTACGAAGTATAATGAAGAACCCGCCTTGCAAAGCCAAAGACATAAGCCGGATACTACATCATCATTGAAGGCAAGTTCGGGGGCTACTGAGGGTGTCCTGGATTAGGCGGTCCTCGGATGTTCGGACCGTGTGTTATGGGCCGGACTGGTGGGCCATGAAGATACAAGGTAGAAGACCTTCCCCTGTGTTCGGATAGGACTTTCCTCTCCGTGGATGGCAAGATTGGCTTCCAGATGTATAGTTTCCTTCCTCTGTAAACCGACGCTGTACAACCCTAGGCCCCTCCGGTGTTTATATAAACTAGAGGGTTTAGTCCGTAGAGGCTATCATAATTCATATAGGCTAGACATCGAGGGTTTAGCCATTACGATCTCGACGTAGATCAACTCTTGTAACCCTATACTCATCAAATACAATCAAGCAGGACATAGGGTTTTACCTCCATTAAGAGGGCCCGAACCAAGGTAAACATCGTGTTCCCTTTGTCTCCTGTTACCTTCGATCCTTAGATGCATAGTTCGGAACCCCCTACCCGAGATCGGCCGGTTTTGACACTAACACCCGGCGAGACTAACCTCATGGACCAAGAAGGGCCTTGACTGGGGGGGGTCACCTGCAGAGGTGAAGCTGCTGCAGAAGCACATTGTCAGCATGACATATGTGAGCGCCAAGCTAACCAATGTGATCCAAGTGATGCTCTGTCGATGCCTCCTCCCTTGCCAGCAACGAGTTGCCCCAATGTGGGTGTATAAGCCCGAAGACCTTGTCACCATGTACCACATCCATGGCACCACCCACGACAAGGTGTGGAAGGTGCTATTAAAATCTTAGAAGGATTGGCCAGCCGAAGAGGAGGACATTGGCCTTCATCCCGAGCACCCTCCTAAGAAGGTAATAAAGCTTTTTATCATTTTGTGTTCGAGTATTAGTTTTTTCGACGAGGGATCTAACTTCTTCTTCCCCTTCCTCGTAGGGTTGGCTTGACAAAGCCACGAAGATGAAAATCCCGGCCCCATAGCCCTAAGACCCTAGGCCGGCCCTGTTAGAGGAGATGCTAACCGTGGCACCATACAAGGCGCCAGAAAGGAAGAAGAAGAGCGAGGCAATGGAGACTAGAGAAGGCCTCCGCTCATGAGCACACCCGGACTCCATGTCCGGGGAAACCCAAACTCCCTCCGCTCCCGAGGGGGAATAGGAGGTGAACGAGGAAGAGAGTGAGTCATCACATGCTAGGAAGAGGGCGGCGTCTGAAGACACCAAGGAGGAGCAACCTGCTCGTGCCCAAAAGAAATAGAGTAGGCCCAAGTTGGTCCTGCTCCATGATAGTTCAGTTTCCGACAAGGAACCCACAGTGTCTGAAGAGGTTCCGAAGAGGTACCCCAGGGCCAAGACCCATGCCGAGAGGTACGAATTGGGAGATACCTCAAATATTCATTCTTATTAGTCCATTACTAATTGAGTGAATGCGTTTTACGACGCAGCCCACTGCACGTCCTCACCACCTCTCCAACCTCGGAGGGGACCTCTCGGCAAGCCGATCTGGCGGAGAGTCGTACGGTGTCACACTCCCCGCCTCCTACAGTTATTGGAGAGGCCGGGGAGACGTGGTCCCGCGGGGCCCCTCCCGTTTTGAACAAGGGAGAGGGCAGCGGCGATGTTATGGCCGAGGATAACTCCTTGGTCACTGAAGACCAGGACGGGAATCCCTCCAGGTGAATAGGGAGGGGAGCTCGACCAGCCCGAGCCCCCCCAAAAGACGATTCCGGAGCCCCCTAGACCCCCGGAGGCGTCCATTCCACACTCCACCAAGGGGAGAGCCGGGCCCCGCAGCCAGCGCCGAACACCAATGATCGGGGTGCAACAGGATGGCCGGACATGATGGAGGAGGTGCTGAACAACTCCTCCCTAGTTGGAGAACACTAAGCCCTAATGGGTGTGGTTTTTATAGAGTGTTCGGTCCATTAACAGCGGACTGAAGGAAACCTCAGCGGTCTCCTCACTGGCTTTGAGGTAGGCCATGTAATATTCTTGTCACAAAGCTGATTTTGGAACAAAGTTATACACCAGCAGCCCCTGAGACTTTGTCAGGTTCGAAAAACCTGGCAGAGTATCGAAAATTCATGAAATCGGGAGTCTAAATTATACGAGTTTTCGTTTTGTTATTGCACGCCTCATCTCTTGCGGTGGCTGCTAATGCCGCAATGCTAGATGAGATGAATCGAAAGCTCAGGAGCTCCGAGGAGGAGCTCGAGCTCATCAACAAGCAGCTTGACGAGGTGCTCTTTTATTGGTCAAAGTATTTGGGATTAGCTCTAAGGAAAAGGTGTTGAAATTATAATTGCAGTTGCCGCCACAAAGGTCGAGGGCCTCAGGGCCAAACTGAAGAAGGCCAAGGACACGATGGCCAAGCAGAAAGCGGTGGCCAAGCGAGCGGCTGCCAAATTCAAGTCGGTGAAAACTGTCAGTGAGAAGCACGAGGCCATAGTGGCCGAGGTGCAACAGGACCTCAAGGATGCTATCACAAAATGTGAGGACCTTGAGCAAAAGAATAAGGATCATGCCACCGAACTATCAAATGTGTAGCAAGAGATTCGCGAAGCGAGGAGACGCGGGGCGCCCGGGAGGAGCTCTGACAAGTAAAACAAATTGCAAATGGTAAGCGATACTTTCTGCAGAGTGTCTTTGGCGTCCACAGATTCGTGTTCCTCACACAAGTATGGCGTTCCGCAGGCGCGTTTGCGGAGCTTCCGAGGAGTGCGGCGGATGCGACGAAGTACTATGTGGCTCAGGAGGGTGACACTGAGCTAAGGTTGTTTTGGGCGCAGTTCCAGGCAGCCGAACACCCTCCCCTCCTTAGTAATCAAATGAAGTAGCTGATGGAGCTACATCCGAAGGCAGAGCCGACCACGAAGGACCTTTGTGTCCGACTGTGGCCCTCCGAGCCCATACCGAGAAGCTACTTCGGCCTGGTGCAGAAGCTGCATGACGCTTCCCTCCGTGTAGATGTCGTGAAGTGCTCTGTGTGCATTGAGGGGGCTCGGATGGCATTCTCGAATACCATGGTGCACTAGGCGAAGATCAAGCCAGTCAAGATGGCCACCGGACCTCCTCCTGCCGGAAAAGAGCACAAGCGCCCGGAATAGTATTTCTCCGTCGTAATGGATGGTGCTCGGGCAATAGAGGCCCATTGCTCGAAGGATGTACTCCTCTAGTAATCGGGTTATCTTTGTATTTAAACGATGTTTGAAGCTTTGTGTTTTGCAATGTGGTTGATCTGTATGGTTTATCATCCTTGCCTTTTCTTAGTGTATTTTTTACTCCTGTACGACCGTTTTTATCATCAAAGATGCCAGTCGTTGGCTTCAGCCCCCATCTAGATATGATGAGGGGTGTTTCATACTCCGCATTTTGATCATTAGCCGACGTCTCGGCGCCCAAAGGCGGTAGTGTGATAGGTCCATTTTGCATCATGCTTTTATATTGATATTTATTGCATTATGGGCTGTTATTACACATTATGGTACAATACTTATGCCTTTTCTCTCTTATTTTCCAAGATTTACACGAAGAGGGTGAATGCCGGCAGCTAGAATTCTGGACCGGAAAGGAGAAAATCTGATAGACCTATTTTGTACAAATCCATAAGTCCTGAAAATTTATGTAGAATTACTTTGGAATATATATAAAATATTGGGCGAAGAAAATACCATAGGGGACCCACCAGGTGGCCATAAGCCCGGGGTGCGCCTTACCCCCCTAGGCGCGCTCCTAGGACTTGTGGGCCCCCTGGTAGGTTCCCGGTGTCCATCTTATGCTATATGAAGGGGTTTTACCTGAAAAAACCGTAAGAAAACTTTTGGGATGAAGCGCCACCACCTCAAGGCGAAACCTGGGTAGAAGCAATCTAGCAGTACTAGGAAAACACTTATAGACAGTAGCATAGTAGTAGCGCTGGAAAGAAGTAAACGCTGCTGCTATTTAGCAGGAGCGCTTTTCCTGGAAAGCGCTACTAGTAACTCCATAGTAGTAGCATTGTGAAGCAGAAACACGCTACTACTATGTGGGACTAGACGAGGCCACCGACTGTTTTTGTAGTTGTAGCGATCTACAAAAAAAGTGCTCCTACTAACAGTTTAGTAGCAGCGCTTTGTTTTTACGCGCCGCTACTGCTAGTGGGCCCCACTTAGTAGTAGCGCTTTTCCTGGAAAGCGCTACTACTAAGTCCAATAGCAGCAGCACTTTTTGCAAAGCAGCGCTACTGCTAGTTGCGGCTGGTGCCACCTTTTCCACCCCCTTCCCCTCCTCTCCACCACTTTGCCCTCTCTCCCCCTCCTTTCCCCTCCCCCCTCTCCACTCTAGCTCCAACATTGTTTCTCTTCTTCTCTCTTCCTCCTACCTCTCTTCTCTCCTCATTAATGGCACCCTCCTCCATAAATGGCCTCTCTCTTTCTCCTACACCTCTCTTCTCTCCCCATTAATGCCCCCATCCACCATAACCCCTCTCCATTAGTTAGCTAGCTAGATTCACCTCTCCTCACCAACAACTAGATCTAGCTAGCTATTTAGCCAACCACACATGCTCTGTCGATCGTTCTCTCTTATCATCTAGTTAACCGCGTGCTCTCGGTCTCTCTCGGGAGATATATATATATATATATATATATATATATATATATATATATATATATATATATATATAGGTGAGTAAAAAGTTGTTCATTTCAAGAATGGGAATATGAGTGTGAATGAGAATATATGTGTTTGTGATATATATATATATATATACATACATATATATATGGAGAGATTTATGCTAGTGACATGCCCTCGAGTTGCTTATGTTTTGCTGAAATGTCGATTTATTTCCGTTTCGGTGAATTTCGAGCAAACCCATATGTCCTATTTTTAGGCAAGGTCATGACAAAATTATATATATATGACTTTGAAGCATGCATTATTTATTTCATAACCCTTTTGCTTGTTATATCGTGCAGTCGGTCATGAAGGTGAGTGGATGGAAGGTGGAGCGGTACATGCAATCTGCGATGATCGACATGTATGCAAATAATCGGACTAGGATTAGATGTCCATGTGAAAGATGCAAGGAAGGAGTCATTTTGGAGCCTTTTGATCATCGCACTTTGAAGGCGCACCTGCTGATGAATGGTTTCATGGATGGCTATACTCAATGGATAAGTGAAGAAGATGATGATGATGAGGACGTCCACATGGCAGGGAATAACGACACGGGGCTAGACGTAGAGATGACCAATCGACAAGAAGACGATGGCGCCAGACATGTCGGCGGGGAAGAGTCCGGGAATGACGACGGCGGCGGAGAAGATTCCGGACATGGCGGAGAAGAGGCGGCAGTCACGCCGCAGTTTTCGATGCTACAAAGTGCAGTCGTGCAGGTCCCTCATGTTCGAGACCTACTTCGCAAGAGTACGACTACCGAGAGAGCTGCTTCTAGAGAGGAGGCCAATCTGGCGCAACTTGAAGTAGACTCGAGGACTCCATTGTATGACGGTTGCAATCTCGAGGTGACCCACTTGAGTTTCACGCTCGAACTTCTAAAGACGAAGGCCAAAAACAAATGGACAGACAAAAGCCTCGATGAGCATTTGAAGTTTCTACATAATAAAGTTCTTCCCGCAGGGAACCTGTGTCCTACTAGTGTCGAGGAGGCCAAGAAAATCGTTTTCCCTTTTGATTTGCCGCACATTAGGTACCACGCATGCATCAATGATTGCATCATTTATCGGGGGGAGCACGCGGAAAAAAATCAGTTGTCCAGTGAGCAATGCTTCTCGATACAAGAAGGCAGGAAAGAGAGCTCCTCAGAAAGTTGTATGGTACTTTCCGATCACTCCCCGTCCGCAGCGGTATTTCGTAGATCCTAAGGAAACAAGGCTCATGCGCTGGCATGCGGAGAGGAAGAAGCCCGGCGATGGTGATGATCCGAGATTGAGACACCTCATAGATGGTAGCCAATGGAGAGCATTCAATAACGTATATGGATTTGCTGCAGAAGATCCAATGAACATCGTTCTTGGTGCGAGTACCGATGGCACGAATCTGTTTGGAAACAAGAACACCAACCACAGCACATGGCCCATGTTTGTATGGATGTACAACCTCCCCCCATGGAAGTGCATGAAGACAAAGTATGTAACGCCTCGAGACCGTTGCGCAAGGTGTCTTGTAGTTATTCGCTGTTGTTGCCTTGTCATTTGTTTGCGTGTCATGCATTTCATATCATGTCAGCATGTGCATCGCATTTGCATACGTGTTCGTCTCATGCATCCGAGCTTTTCCCCGTTGTCCGTTTTGCAATCCGACACTCTTATGTCCTCCGGCGCCCTCCTTTTGCCTCTTTTCATGTGCAGGGGTTGAACATTCTCGGATTGGACCGAGATTTGCCAAGCGGCCTTGATATACCACCGGTAGACCGCCTGTCATGTTTCGTGCCATTTGGAGTCCGTTTGATACTCCAACGGCTAACCGGGGAACCGTGGAACCGAGATTTTGCAGCCCAACACCCCTCCAAAGTGGCCCAATAACCCATCCAAATCCCCTCCTTCCTCTGGGCCGTTCGATCACGATCGCGTGGATGAAAACCGCACCTCATTTGGACTCTCCTAGCTCCCTCTACATATATATTTGTGTCTCCCTTCGAATTTTCACGGATGAAACCATAACCATCTTCCTCCCCGCGCCGCTGGACATGTCCAACCGTGCCGGACATGTCCGCTGGACACGTCGTCCGGACCAACAACCGCGCGCCACGTGGGCAGCGCCTCTGCCTCGCCCACTCACCGGCCTCCACCTCATCCTCTCTCTCCACCCACTGCCGCCGCGGCCCGCGGAGCCCATTCGAGGCCCGCACGAGCCCTAACCGCCGCCGCCGAAGCCCGGATCGGCCCCGCGCTCCGTCGTCCGGGCCTCCCCTGCGTCGCCGCCTCGCGCCTCGCTGCCGGCCGCTGCCTCGCGCCTCCCCGCCATCGCGCTTCACCGCTCCGCCACCGCCCGGCTCCGTCCTCGCCGTAGTGCGCCGCCCGAGCCTGCGCCGCCACCGCTCACCAACGGGATCCCCAAGCCACCGAACCCCGCATGCTCGCCGGCCTTCTTCGACCCACCGCCCCGCTGTAGGAGCTCGCCAGAGCTCCCGTGCCACGTCGCTGCTGCAGGAGGTCGACAGCGCCGCCTCCTCCTCGGCACCTCGTTCCTCTCCTCCGGTCAGAACCGGTCGAGGAGTGACCGGATCCGGCGACCCCGACGTCTCCGGCACCCTCTCATTCACCTCCGGCCGTCATCCTTGTCTTCCCCGTCAAGTCTGGCGACAAATTCCAGTGAACCTCGAACTACGTGAAAGTCAACCCTAGATCTGTTTCTAAGAGGGTAATTTTCGCCCAAGTCCTTTCCATGTAACATTTTCTAGCCCTGTTCATCATGCCATAACTCCTCACTCGTAGCTCCGTTTTGCATGCATGATTTGTCAAAATGTTCGTTAGGATGTCCTCTTCATTTTGTTCCATTGTTCCATGCTTGTTTGAGTCCATCTTGATACCCTAATGACTGTTGCAAGAGTGCTATAAAATGTTAGATTCCTGATTCTTATCAGATTATGAGCATTTGTCATTTTTGCCATGATTATTATGTGCTGCATATGTTCATGAGCGCTACATGTGTTTTGGGCTATGCCATGCCATCTTTACAGGGGTGTATGCCATGTATTTTTGTGATCAATGTGGTGACTAGCACAAGCATGCAAAGTAGCTCTCGTGATATTGCTTATTCCAGAGACTTAGAATTTCACTAAGTCTTTGCTGTGTTGTTATTTTTATACCATGTGTTCATGTTTCTACAGAGTGATCCATGCCTCTTTTGATTATGTTCTGTAAGGATGATGTGGGCATATGGTTGTGCTCTATCCATCCATGCCCTTGTTTGCATTTATGGAGTTCCCTAGAATGACTCAATCTTGCTCTACTTTTGCTATATAATGTTCCTGGCAGATTGTTTACGTGTTAATCAATTTTGCCAAGGTTGTTGTAGTTGATCCATGCATGCTATGAGATTGTTCTTGCCATGTTTAGCTTCTTGATCATGTCTTCTTGCTGGTAGTATGATTATCTTGTCATGCAATGCCTTGTTTTGAGTACATCGAGCTCGCAAACATGCCTTCATAATTCTCTTTATGCCATGTCTAGTTTTCTGCTAAGTCTAAATCTGTTAACGAAACTTGCTACGTTTACATGGGTGCCATCATATCTTCTGATCCTTTTTGGCTTATGGTCAGTAAGGGAATTTTGTTACATGCTCTGAGTAGATTCATGCCATGCCTTTGTTTGCTATGTTATCTTCCTGTAGCATGTTGTTATCTTGCTCTAAACATTGCATCCTGATGTTAATTCTTGGCATGTTGTTATTTTCACAAAGTCTGTGATGCTGATATCTTTTGTACTTTTGCCATGCTTGTTTGAACATGCTCTTGTGTGATTTAGCCGTAGCTCAGTGCTCATCTTTTGTCAAGCATCTTGAGTAGATCAGTGCTATCTGCTTTGTTGCTATGTTGGGGTGCAATAGCTTAGTTTCTTGTTGCATTCTAGATGGCATCATGTTGTTAATCGCAGAATTGTGCCATTATTGTTTTGCTTGCCATTTGCAAACCGTGCATCCGATTCCGGTGATCTTTATATCGATTTCAACCGAAATCAACTCATGTTTCCAGTGGCGCACTTGGTTTGCCAAGTTGAGGCCTAGTTCAATCTTTTCCTTCCCGAGCACGCATATGCATTGCATAGCACATCCCACATATCATGCCATGTCTTGCATCATGTTGCTTGCGCATAGCACCGTGGTTGATTGTGTTTTCCTTTGCTTGTGTTCTTGCCTTGGGTAGAGCCGGGAGCCGAGTACTTGATCAAGGAACCCATTGATTACGCTTACGAGGATCAAGTTTTCGTCAACCTCTAAGAACTTTGCACGCAAGATGACCATACACTCGAAATCACTTCTATCTTTGCTTGCTAGTTGCTCGCTCTATTGCTATGCCTATGCCGTGATACCTACCACATGCTTTATCATGCCTCCCATATTTACATGTCAAGCCTCTAACCCACCTTGTCCTAGCAAACCGTTGTTTGGCTACGTTACCGCTTTGCTCAGCCCCTCTTATAGCGTTGTTAGTTGCAGGTGAATATTGAAGTTTGTTCCATGTTGGAACATGGATATGTTGGGATATCATAATATCTATTATTTTAATTAATGCATCTATACACTTGGTAAAGGGTGGAAGGCTCGTCCTTATGCCTGGTGTTTTGTTCCACTCTTGCTGCCCTAGTTTTCGTCATACCGGTGTTATGTTCCTTGATTTTGCGTTTCTTACGTGGTTGGATGTTATGGGAACCCCTTGACAGTTCGCATTGAATAAAACTCCTCCAGCAAGGCCCAACCCGAGGGTCATCTTTATTTTAAACCCCCCCGGGCCAGTGCTTCTCTAAGTGTTGGTCCAAGCAGAGCGATGTTCGGCGCCCCCTGGGCAACTAGGGTCTATGCCAACCCAATGTCTGGCTCATCCGGTGTGCCTGAGAACGAGATATGTGCAGCTCCTATCGGGATTTATCGGCACATCCGGGCGGCTTTGCTAGTCTTGTTTTTCCATTGTCGAAATGTCTTGTAACCGGGATTCCGAGTCTGATCGGGTCTTTCTGGGAGAAGGAATATCCTTCGTTGACCATGAGAGCTTGTGATGGGCTAAGTTGGGACACCCCTGCAGGGTTTTGAACTTTCGAAAGCCGTGCCCATGGTTATGGGTAGATGGAAATTTGTTAATATCTGGTTGTAGAGAACTTGACACCTAACTTAATTAAAATGCATCAACATCGTGTGTAGCCGGCTTGGTCTCTTTTCGACGGAGTCCGGGAAGTGAACATGGTTCTTGTGTTATGCTTGAACATAAGTAGTTTCAGGATCACTTCTTGATCACTTCTAGTTCACGACCGTGCTTTGCTTCTTTGCGTAAGTTAGCCACCATATATGCTAGTTCTTGCTGCAGCTCCACCTCACTACCTTTTCCTACCCATAAGCGTAAATAGTCTTGATCGCGAGGGTGTGAGATTGCCGAGTCCCCGTGACTCATAGATTACTTCAAACAGTTGCAGGTGCCGATGATAACCGTGCAGGTGACGCAACTGAGCTCAAGGAGGAGCTCGACGAAGATCGTGTCCATTGTGTTGTTTCGTTTCCAGTTGATCAGTAGTGGAGCCCAGTTCGGATGATCCGGGATCTAGCATTAGGGGTTGTCTTCTTTTATTTTGGTTCTGTAGTCAGACCTTGATTGTATTCTGGATGATGTGATGTTATATTCTTGTATTGTGTGAAGTGGCAATTTTAAGCCAACTCTTTATCCCTTTCTTATTCAGTACATGGGATGTGTAAAGATTACCCCTCTTGCGACATGCCAACAATGCAGTTATTCCTCTAAGTCGTGCTTCGACATGTGGGAGATATAGCCGCATCGTGGGTGTTACAAGTTGGTATCAGAGCCTTCCTCGACTTAGGAGCCCCCTTCTTGATCGAATCGCTGGTGTTGTTGAGTCTAGAAAAATGTTTTGAGTCTTATAGGATTATATATATCGGAGAATAGGATCCTTTTTACTCCTCAGTCCCTTCGTCGCTCTGGTGAGGTCTCCTGACGTAGAGTTTTGACTGTTCTCTCCTCAAATTTCACTTAAATTTTCTAGGATCATGCGGGTATCTTGGAATCGTTCTGATGGTTTTGTGACGAGAACATTGTTCTTGGTGCCTCCTGACATTTAAGGGTTGTGGCAGTGTCCCGGGAAGTTGAGCTCTGAGGTGTTGCCGTCACAATTTTATCGTTGTAGTTCTGCAATACCTGAGTTCGGCGACATCAAAAATCTCTTTTATTCAGTTGTGGTGAGATAACCTCGACGCCACCCAGTACTGGGGTGGGAGTTCGGGAGTATTGCCATAACTCGTATAACAGATGCTTTTCGAAGGTTGAGGTAAATGATTTCCGAAGGTCTCTTGGTTATGTGTTGAAGGATGGATATAGCTGGATGTAGGATTTGCTAGTTTGGGTGAGATATTATGCTTCCCCTGTATCCCCAACACCTGATTGCATAACCAGAAAGTTTCGGGAGTTTATAAGTGGGAATTCAAGTAGCTCCTAGGATTTCTTTCCAACAGACACATGATATGATATGGGGTCTATCATATGTTGTTTCCGGCTTATTCCGTAAGCCAATCCATTGTTTTGTTTTGATTGTGGTATTCGAGTTGCTTCGAAGTCAACTGTTGATTCCATACCTTTCCTAAGCGGTGTTCTCATATTCCTATGTGAATACAAATCCTTCTTGATCTTTGAGTTTGCCATCTCAATTTCTTCTGAACCGGTGTGTGTCTCTTCAAGTGGATCCGATCTTTTTCGACATCCGCAAGATCAACTCTAAGTCTTCTCAATGTTGTTTGTTTCATCTGTCCCAAGCTGCCTTTGTTTTCCCGCCCTCCCACCGTTTTTCTTCAAGGATTCGGATTTCTTAATCAAGTATCCATCTTATTGATGTGAAGTCTCTCCATTCTTCCCGTCAATGTTCTTACCTGGTGGTTCTCATGAAGATGTTCTACTAGTCCATCATTCCTCGTTCTCTTTCTTTTCCCGTGGATTCAATTCAAGCCTAGCCGATCATATTATTTTCCTTATTTCAAATGTTTTCTCATGCCGTTGCACCTCATGATCATTCCCCGCTTGGTATTCAATTGTTCCGGAGTGTTGAAGATATCTCGAAAGATTCGCGTTGCCATTCTCAATCGTTCAAGATATCTCGAGGTTGTTATCTCATTCAAGCAACTTAATTCAACCAGCACATTCTCTCTTTTAAATCATTTTCAATGGTGTTTTCTCTTTAGTGGGCCCTAACCCACAGGTATTTTCCTAGGATCTTACCCGACTCTTCTATTTTCTCGGAGCTATTCTCAAATCTTCTAAAGTTTGACGTAAGAATGAATTATTATCAGTCAAATGCCTTCTCCAAGATCTTTCAAATTCTTTTCATCATTGGTTCAACCTTTCAAATATTTATCCCGGAGTATCTCAACAACCCATGTTGGTGTTTCGCATCATCATTTTCAACATTTGAAGACCGAAGAAGTGTTTTTCCTCCAAATCTTCTCCATCCTCTCAGAGATTCATGGTTCTAGCCTTATGCCATCCTCTCATAATCGTTTTCGATTGTGAGAATTCTTTTCACCCATCCGGAGCTATTAAGGAGTCTTTTCAGTTTGATTCTTCGGAGGCCATCATTTCAGAAGATTTATTCATTCTCAGCTTTTAGCTCTCATTTCCCAATCTTACCGGTGCATCATTCAAGTATCCTCTAATTAGTTCATGATCCCTCCATTCTCATGTATCTGAATTTCCCCAAGTATCTTTGCTCGTTTCAATTCTTACCGGTGATTCATCCCTTTTACTTCGTTCGTTTTAAATTCTTACGGTGGTTCTTCCAAGATTCTCCTTCCTTTGTTTATCACACCAATTTATTCGTTGTTTCAATCCTACCAGTGGATCATTGAAGACCTTCTCAAGTTTGCGTCATATCTATCTTAATCCTTTCTACGGGAATAATTAGCATGCCAAATCCATTGTTTGTCATCAATTTAAATTGGTGAAGGATAAGCATAATGTAATTCTTATTCTTGTTTCATCTAGGATATTCAATTCCTTATTCCGGAGGTTCATCAAATTCTCAGTTTCAATTGTTTCATCTTTTCTTTTCCCAGAGTTCCAAGCTCTTTCAATTATATCCTCGTGAAGCTCCATCTAAATTATTGCAAGGATTCACCTTGTGTTTTTCAACTTCTCTTTCTTTTTATCATCATTTTGTTTACCGGATTTCTTCATGGAGACTCTACATGTTGGTTTATAAAGGATTTAATTCCTTCTCGAAGCATTCATCAAGATTCTTTTCATAGGAGATCAAGCATTCTTCATCTTGCGGTCTGGAGTGCAATTGTTCTCTCTTATCTTTCGAGGTGGTAATATATCATTCTTCATTCACAAGAATGAGGTATTTAAACCCATCACTTTCTTCCATTGATTTATCTTGGTATAAATTTCACCTAAAGCCTTCCATTGGGAATGTTGCTCTTTGTGGTGATTATCAATGATCCAAGTTTTATCCTTATCACCTTAGTGGAAGAAGATTTCTATGTTTTTCTAGCTCCCAATCAAATCTTTTCCGTGAGTGGCAAGTTGTCACCTCATAATTTTGGGATGTCTTCTATAAGTCCATATCAAGCTTATCCTTTTCATTGTTGGTTTTCCAACAACTCCATTTTAACTTTCTTGGAAGGGTGATCTTTAAGATCACTTGTGGCATAAGTTGACCTTTTCTTCTCCATCCTTTCATTTCAATGATCTATATTCTTTCTTCTTACGGAGGCATTGTGTTGTTGCATTCTCCTCTCATCATCTTGAGTGGTGAGGATCGTGTTCTTTTCGTGCTTATTCATTTAACCGGAGTGTTGTGCCCTCTGCTCAAGTTCTTTTCATCTTATCAAGTTTCATATCACTTTTCAACTAGAGTGCTGCCTGAATTTGTTCTTCCTTGTTCCTCTTTTCTAACGGAGTGTTTTCAACTTTGTTCATCTCCGTTGTATTCTTTCTTTCAAGTTGTTCAACTTTTCAAGGTTCTTTGGTTTCACTCGTTTGTCAAAGAAGCAACTTTGTTTTACCTCTTCTCTTACTCTTCCGTTTTTCCCTCCGGTGCCATTCTAGATCTCAGGACGAGATCCTCTCGTAGTGGTGGAGTGTTGTAACGCCCCTACACCATTGTGCCAGGTGTCTTCCAGTTATTCGTTGTTGTTGCCTTGTCATTTGTTTGCATGTCATGCATTTCATATCATGTCAGCATGTGCATCGCATTTGCAAACGTGTTCTTCTCATGCATCCGAGCTTTTTCCCCGTTGCCCGTTTTGCAATCCGACACTCCTATGTCCTCCGACGCCCTCATTTTACCTCCTTTCATGTGCGGGTGTTGAACGTTCTCGGATTGGACTGAGATTTGCCAAGCGGCCTTGATATACCATTGGTAGACCGCCTATCAAGTTTCGTGCCATTTGGAGTCCGCTTGATACTCCAACGATTAACCGGGGAACCGTAAAGGCCTCGTGTGTGTTGCAGCCCAACACCCCTCCAAAGTGGCCCAATAACCCATCCAAACCCCATCCTTCCTATCGGCCGTTCGATCACGATCGCGTGGCTGAAATCCGCACCTCATTTGGACTCTCCTAGCTCCCTCTACCTATATATTTGTGTCTCCCTCCGAATTTTCGCGGATGAAACCCTAACCGTCTTCCTCCTCGCGCCGCCGGACATGTCCAACCGCGCCGGACATGTCCGCCGGACACATCGTCCGGGCCAATCACCGCGCGCCACGTCGGCAGCACCTCCGCCTCGCCCACTCACCGTCCGCCACCTCACCCTCTCTCTCCTCCCACCGCCGCCGCGACCCGCGGAGCCCATCCAGGGATCGCGCGAGCCCGAACCGCCGTCGCCGAAGCCCGGATCGGCCCCGCGCTCCGCCGTCCGGGCCTCCCCTGCACCGCCGCGTCGCGCCTCACGGCCGGCCGCCGCCCCGAGCCTCCCCTCCACTGCGCTTTGCCGCTCCGCCGCTGCCCGGCGCCGTCCTTGCCGGAGTGCGCCGCCCGAGCCTGCGCCGCCGCTACTTGCCTGCGGGATCCCCAAGCCGCTGAACCCCGCATGCTCGCCGGCCTCCTTCGACCCACCGCCCCGCTGCAGGAGCTCGCCGGAGCTCCCGTGCCGCGCCGCCGCTGCAGGAGGTCGACGTTGCCACCTCCTCCTCGGCACCTTGTTCCTCTCCTTCTCCGGTCAGATCCGGTTGAGGAGCGACCGGATCCAGCGACCCCGACGTCTCCGGCACCATCTCCTTCACCTCTGGTCGTCGTCCTTGTATTCCCCGTCAAGTCCGGCGACAAATTCCGGCGAACCTCAAACTACGTGCAAGTCAACCCTAGATCTGTTTCTGAGAGGGTAATTTTCGCCCAAGTCCTTTCCCTGTAACATTTTCTAGCCCTGTTCATCATGCCATAACTCCTCACTCGTAGCTCCGTTTTGCATGCATGATATGTCAAAATGTTCGTTAGGATGTCCTCCTCATTTTGTTCCATTGTGCCATGCTTGTTTGAGTCCATATTGATGCCCTAATGACTGTTGCAAGAGTGCTATAAAATGTTAGATTCCTGATTCTTATCAGATTATGAGCATTTTGTCATTTTTGCCATGATTATTATGTGCTGCATATGGGCATGATCTCTACATGTGTTTTGGGCTATGCCATGCCATCTTTACAGGGGTGTATGCCATGTATTTTTGTGATCAATGTGGTTACTAGAAGAAGCATGCAAAGTAGCTCTCGTGATATTGCTGATTTCAGAGACTTAGAATGTCACTAAGTCTTTGCTGTGCTGTTATTTTTATGCCATGTATTCATGTTGCTACAGAGTGATCCATGGCTCTTTTGATTATGTTCAGTAAGGATGATGTGGGCATATGGTTGTGCTATATCCATCCATGCCCTTATTTGCATTTATGGAGTGACCTAGCATGACTCAATCTTGCTCTACTTTTGCTATACAATGTTCCTGGCAGATTGTTTACGTGTTAATCAATTTTGCCAAGGTTGTTGTAGTTGATCCATGCATGCTATGAGATTGTTCTTGCCATGTTTAGCTTCTTGATCATGTCTTCTTGCTGGTAGTATGCTTAGCTTGTCATGCAATACCTTGTGTTGAGTACATCGGACACACAAACATGCCTTCATAATTCTGTTTATGCCATGTCCAGTTTTCTGCTAAGTCTGAATCTGTTAACGAAACTTGCTATGTTTACATGGGTGCCATCATATCTTCTGATCCTTTTTGGCTTATGGTCAGTAAGGGACTTTTGTTACATGCTCTGAGTAGATTCATGCCATGCCTTTGTTTGCTATGTTATGTTCCTGTAGCATGTTGTTATCTTGCTCTAAACATTGCCTCCTGATGTTAATTCCTGGCATGTTATTTTCACCAAGTCTATGATGCTGATATATTTTGTACTTTTGCCATGCTTGTTTGAATCTGCTCGTGTGTGATTTAGCCGTAGCTCAGTGCTTATCTTTTGTCAAGCATCTTGAGTAGATCACTGCCATGTGCTTTGTTGCTATGTTGTAGTGCAATAGCTTAGTTTCTTGTTGCATTCTAGATGGCATCGTGTTGTTAATCGCAGAATTGTGCCATTATTGTTTTGCTTGCTTTTTGCAAAACGTGTATCCGATTCTGGTGATGTTTATATCGATTTCGACCAAAATCAACTCATCTTTCCAGTGGCGCACTTGGTTTTCCAAGTTGAGGCCTAGTTCAATATTTTCCTTCCGGAGCACGCATATGTATTGCATAGCACATCCCGTATATCATGCCATGTCTTGCATCATGTTGCTTGCGCATTGCACCGAGGGTATGGTCATCTTGCCCTTGGTAGAGCCGGGATCCGAGTACTTGATCGAGGAACCCGTTGAGTACGCTTACGAGGATCAAGTTTTCGTCAACCTGTGAGAACTTTGTAGGCAAGATGACCATACCCTCGAAATCACTTCTATCTTTGCTTGCTAGTTGCTCGCTCTATTGCTATGCCTATGCCGCGATACCTACCACATGATTTCTCATGCCTCCCATATTGCCATGTCAAGCCTCTAACCCACCTTGTCCTAGCAAACCGTTGTTTGGCTACGTTACCGCTTTGCTCAGCCCCTCATATAGCGTTGTTAGTTGCAAGTGAATATTGAAGTTTGTTCCATGTTGGAACATGGATATGTTGGGATATCATAATATCTATTATTTTAATTAATGCATCTATACACTTGGTAAAGGGTGGAAGGCTCGGCCTTATGCCTGGTGTTTTGTTCCTCCCTTGCCGCCCTAGTTTCCAACATACCAGTGTTATGTTCCTTGATTTTGTGTTCCTTACGCGGTTTGGTGTTATGGGAACCCCTTGATAGTTCGCTTTGAATAAAACTCCTCCAGCAAGGCCCAACCTTGGTTTTACATTTGCCTAACAACCTATACATTTCCCTTGGGAGAATTAACCCGAGGGTCATCTTTATTTTAAATCCCCCCAGGACAGTGCTTCTCTAAGTGTTGGTCCAACCTGAGCGATGTCCGGCACCCCCTGGCCAACCAGGGTCTATGGCAACCCCATGTCTGGCTCATCCGGTGTGCCCTGAGAATGAGATATGTGGAGATCCTATCGGGACTTTTCGGCACATCCGGGCGGCTTTGCTGGTCTTGTTTTACCACTGTCGAAATGTCTTGTAACCGGGATTCTGAGTCTGATCGGGTCTTCCTGGGAGAAGGAATATCCTTCGTTGACCGTGAGAGCTTGTGATGGGCTAAGTTGGGACACCCCTGCAGGGTTTTGAACTTTCGAAAGCCGTGCCCGCAGTTATGGGTAGATAGGAATTTGTTAATATCCGGTTGTAGAGAACTTGCCACCTAACTTAATTAAAATGCATCAACAGCGTGTGTAGCCGTGATGGTATCTTTTCGGCGGAGTCCGGGAAGTGGACACGGTTCTTGTGTTATGCTTGAACGTAAGTAGTTTCAGGATCACTTCTTGATCACTTCTAGTTCACGATCGTGCTTTGCTTCTCTTCTCGCTCTTATTTGCGTAAGTTAGCCACCATATATGCTAGTGCTTGCTTCAGCTCCACCTCACTACCTTTTCCTACCCATAAGCTTAAATAGTCTTGATCGCGAGGGTGTGAGATTGTTGAGTCCCCGTGACTCACAGATTACTTCAAACAGTTGCAGGTGCAGATGATAACAGTGCAGGTGACGCAACTGAGCTCAAGGAGGAGCTCGATGAAGATTGTGTTCATTGTGTTGTTTCGTTTCCATTTGATCAGTAGTGGAGCCCAGTTGGGGCGATCGGGGATCTAGCATTAGGGGTTGTCTTCTTTTATTTTGGTTCCGTAATCGGACCTTGATTGTATTCTGGATGATGTAATGTTATATTCTTGTATTGTGTGAAGTGGCGATAGTAAGCCAACTCTTTATCCCTTTCTTATTTAGTACATGGGATGTGTAAAGATTACCCCTCTTGTGACATGCCTACAATGAGGTTATGCCTCTAAGTCGTGCTCTGACACGTGGGAGATATAGCCGCATTGTGGGTGTTATGAAGTACATGCACATGAGCATGCTAATTCAAGGGCCGAAAAAACCCGGAAATAGTATTAACCTGTATATGGGGCTTCTGCAAGAGGAGCTAGACACATTATGGAAAACACCGGCGTGGACAAGGGACGCCAGCAAAGGAGAAAATTTACATATGAGAGCCGTGCTGATGACGACGGTGCACAACTATCTCGGTTACGGGTACACCTCAGGCCAGGTGTGCCACGGATACCGTGGATGCACGAGGTCCATGGATGATACAACGTCTCAGCAGCTTACGTCAATGACAGATGGCGGGTCCGAGAAAATCGTGTACATGGGGCATCATAGATGGCTCGGGAAGGATGACTCGTGGAGAAAGCATGGAGATCTATTCAATGGGTTGGCTGAACTTCGAGGACCTCCACGTAAGAGGAGCAGCGCCAAAATCGACGAGCTGTTGAGAAACTCGGAACAATGCTCCATGCCGGGAAAGATCAAAAAGGCGCCGGAGGTGCTGCTGAAGGTATGGAAAACAAGGTATGTTTTCTGGGACTTGGACTACAGGCCCAATCATGACACACCTCATTGCCTTGATCCAATGCATATCACGTAGAATGTCCTCGAGAGCTTGCTTGGCACACTGATGAACATGTCGGAGAAGACCAAGGATATGCCGAAGGCAAGGAAAGACTTGGAAGATTTGAAGATCAGGAAAGATCTCCACCGTAAAAAGTTGATGGAGGAGACAGAGATGGAGATGGGGGAGGGGGAAAGGGGCAGAAAAGTCAACAAGAAGGAGGAGAATTATTGCCCCCCTTCTTGCTTCACCTTAAGTGCAAAGGAGATCGATCAATTCATCAAGTGCCTTATGGGAATCAAAGTCAGTTCCGGTTATTGTGGAAAGATAAGCAGATTTCTAGACCCCAAGAAGAAAAGGTTCAGAGGGATGAAGTCTCATGACTGTCACGTGATGATGATGCAGATACTCCCAGTTTCCATTAGAGGGATAATGGAGAAGCATGCCCGTGACACGCTTACTGGTCTCTGCAACTTCTTCGATGTTATATCTTGAAAGTCCATAAGTGTGAAGCAGCTCTGAAGGCTACAGGAAGAGATCGTTGTCATACTATGTGAGATTGAGATGTACTTCCCGCCCGCGTTCTTTGACATCATGGTGCATCTGTGTGTCCACATCATGGATGACATCATCGACCTTGAGCCGAAATTCCTTCACAGCATGATGCCGTTCGAGAGGATGAATGGGGTCATCAAAGGATTCATTCGTAATATGTCCCGTCCGGAAGGGAGCATCGTCCAAGGGTATCTGACACATGAGTGCGTCTCCTTTTGCGAGAATTATATAAGTGTCGGAGACCCTGTTGTTGGTTTGCCTGTCAAGAAGCATGATGGGAAGCTCGAAGGAGATGGTCACAATAACAGCCGGAGGGAATTGCACGTGGACTACTCGGATAGACGGAACGACTTTGATAGGGCTAACTTAGTAGTGCTACAACACCTATATGTGGTAGATGATTATGTGGCACAGCACAAAGAAACCATAGCAAAGAAGTACCATGATAAGGGGATGCTCAAGACAGACGGCGAAGTTACTGTAGAGCACAAAGCCACTTTCTTGTGCTGGTTTAAACAACAAGTTCTTGAAAATTCCCCGGAAGAGGGTAGTTCGGATGGATTGCTCGTACACGCCTTAGCACATGGCCCCCCGCCCAAGCTCGCGACCTATCAGTCCTACGATATCAATGGGTACACGTTCTACACGGACACCAAAGACATGGATAGTGATTACCAGAACTCCACGGTGATAATTCAATGCGTGACTGACGCCAACAGCACTACTGAGAGATTCTACGGAAGGGTCGAAGAGATCTGGGAGCTTGACGATGCTGGAATGCACGATGCGACGATGGTCCGTGTCAGATGGGCCAAGGACATCGTAAGAGAAAACAAGTATTTCACCACCATGTCTATTCCAGACGCGAAGAGCACTCCCGTGAACGTTAACGTCATCACCAAAAATGAGCCATGGGTACATGTTAAGCACGTGACACAATGCTTCTTCATAACCGACCCGGCCAATCCCAGCCGTGTTGTCGTGAGGAGATCTAAAAGGAGCATCGTCGGAATGGATGGAGTAGCCAACGAGGAAGACTACGACCAATATGACATACGATGAGGGAAGATGATGATGACGATGAAGCATACGTGAAAAGAAGAATCAATACTACATTACCTAAGAAAGATTGTAATGCATGGCTCCGGAAAAGTCACAAGGAGGGGCTCAATTACTCGGCAACGAACAAGAAAGTGAAGAAGCTCAATGTGAAACCTACATTTATATATATGTATCTATTTTGTGTACGCACTTAAGTAATCGTTATCGGTCAACTGATATGTTACCACCACATGCATGGTTCCGGTGATACTTGCGCAGTGGGGGAGAGGGAGACGCCGTCGTCGGGAGAAAAACAAAAAAACAAAAACAAAAGGGAGAAAGCAGTACAAAATAAAAAGGAAAGTAAATAGAAAAGAAAAGGAAAATAATAAATAAAAAACAAAAGGAAAATAATAAAAGAAAATAAAACTAAAAACAAGAAAAAGGAAAATAGCAGTAGTGCTTGTCTGTGGACCAGTGCTATAGCTAAGTATTTTTGAATTTTAAAAAAAATTGGAAAAGATAGCGGTAGCGCTGGTTTGTAAACAAGCGCTATAGCTAAGTTAGCTATAGCGCTTGTTTACAAACCAACACTACCGCTATTGTGAGTTAACCCCCGCCGCGCGGGCTCAAAATTTCAGCAAGTCCTTTTCCCCACATCTCCACCTAGCCCCTGCGCTCGCCGTCGACGCCCTCGCGACCTCACCGCACTCGCTGCCGTCGTCGCCCTAGCCCGCCAGCCGTAGCCCCTCGACCTGGACCTTGACGCCGGCCCGAGCCCCTGCCCGCCCTGGGCCTCGACGCCGTCCTCCTCCTCCTCCTTGTCTGCACCACTCCGACCTCCTCCTCGTCCGCGCTGCCGCCGCTCCGACCTCCTCCTCGTCCGCTCCGGCCTCCTCCTCCTCCTCGTCCCCTTCGTCTTCCTCCTCCTCCTCAGGTACTGCCGACCCCCTTTCCCCACCTCCCCCTGTCTCTGGCTCTTAGGTTTTCAATTTAGGGTGCAATTAGGTAGGGCAAATTTAGCAAATACAATAGCTAACTAGTAGCGAATTTTAGGGGAGATTTAGCAAATTTTAGGTGAATTTTAGGAAATTTTAGGGCAAATTTAGCAAGTTAGCAATTTTTTAGCAAGTTAGCAAAGTTAGAAAATTAGGGCAGTAGCTAATTAGGGCAATAGCAAGTTAGCAAATTTTTAGGAGAGAGAGAGAGAGCAAATTTTTTTAGCAAGTTAGCAAATTTTTAGCAGAGAGAGAGAGCAAGTTTTTGTGTATAGCGTATGCCATTTTTTCATTTTTGTTTATTTAAGTACAAGCATGCTTTTGCTTGAATGATATATTTTGCAAATGATATATGTCATTGATGTTTTATGTTGGTTTTCCAATGTTGGTTGAATGTCGATATCCGAGTGGCCTATGTTTTGCCGGAATGTTGATTCATTTCTGTTCTGGCAAATTTCAGGCGCTCCATATGTCCACTTTGTAGAAAGGTCATGCCAAAAATTTCCGTGATTTTTTGCATGACTTGTGCTAGAAACTAGGACATATGGAGTACCCGGGATTTGCGGAAAGGGTAATGAATCAACATTCTGACCAAATATAGGCCCCTTTTTTCTTTTCATTATATCTTTTATTTACAACTGTCGAATAGGAAACATGTCTACCAACGCCGAAGTCGCGGGTGGTTCTGCTCGCCTCGAAGACCCCATCGAGGTAGCAAATCACTATTTCGATTACCTGGACGAACACCAGATGGGGTTGCATGGTGGCAGCAGTGGCACCAACCCCGACACCAGCACTGGCACCGGCACCGACACCACCCCCGAGACCGGCAACGATCCTGTCATAGCTGGTAAAGCACCAAAGAAGAAGAGGACACGAAGACAAAACAAGCTTGGCATCTGACAAATTGTGGTCACTGAGATGCACCCCAAGAAGTTAGAGCCAACGGGGCCGGAGGAAGCGCGCAAGTGCTGGGGCAATCAACTTGGATGCATCCTCAGGGAAACCACCAACATCAACGACGAGAGGCTGAGGCTCATACCACATATGTAGAACATGCTCCTAAATAAGTTGCACTATAGGTTCTTGTTCCCCGACGACAATGAAAAGGAATATAAAGATCCGTGAGAAGACATCTCCATGACAAAGATAAATGACAAGGCGATGCTGACGTTCACCAACGACTTGTCCGCCTGGAAAGTTCGGGTGAAAAAAGCGATTGCGAATAATGAACTGTGGTCCAAGATTCATGCTGACAATTCGTCAGTAATGGAAGAGGACTTTCCAAAATTCAAAGAGAATTGCGCTAAAGAAAGTGTCAAGGCAAAGTCAGAGAAAATGAAGGTGCTCCAGGCCAGGAACACACCTCCCCACCGCCTCGGAAGCCGTGGTTATGAGGGGAAGACGCCCGTATGGTCCAAGGAGGACACCGAACGTGAAAGTCACGGAATCCTAGACCCCTTGGCGGAGTTCACTGACCCGCTTGAGCATGACTGGCTCAGGGCCCGATACAAGTGGGACAAGGAAAAAATATCTTTTACACGAACCCGAACACTAGGGAGTTCATGAGACTTCCGGTAATTGTTATATTACCACATTATCATATTAGCTTCCAATCAATTTGACTGCAAGTTTTGTCACATTAGTAAACTATCCATGTTCCTTTTGCAGAAAGAGCAGCACCAAAAGGCAGCCGAAAGCGATGAGTCGTCACATTTGTCGGTGAGGCCCAAGTGGGACAACCCATTCAACCGGGCCCTGAACATACTGAAAAAGGTCCCGTTGGACAAGCCGCCGTCCTATGTTCATGTGCACGGCGTCGGAGATGGCGCCTCGTGGAAGACGTGCTACCACGAGTAGCCAGAGGAAAGAAGGAACATATGGCCAGTCGTCACTCAGCAGAGCATCGCCGAGAAGGTCGCGATTGCAGTCAATAAGACCAAAGCTGAGACCAAAGGAGAGTTGCTCGGGGCCGTCAGTGCGGAGGTCACTGACGCGGTGGTCAGCTTGATTCTGGCACTTTACGAATTCACGAAGAACAATACAAATGCACGGCCGGAGGACTTTCCCATTCCCAGCTTTGCCGGGAGCAGTTCGGCGAACACCAAAGCACCAACACCTTCTCAAGCAACCGCAAAAGGTCCCGCTCATGTTCATAGCAGCCCGACCTCCATCTCTTGCATGCTCGGTGGGCCACCATCGCTGGCTGAGCCCCTCACGGTAATTACACATCATACCCTTTTCACCAGCATGTCTATAGTCTTCCATTTCAGTTGCCTTTCAGATGTTTGACGTCGCAGACATGTCTCCTTCGTAGGCCGACGACACCCCGTGCACCCTACTCTATGACATCAAGGGCCAGAAGGTGGTTGTGGGAAAGGCAACGATCATGAAGCCAAAGGACCGCATGTTCCACAACCGAGGGATGCCCAATGGCGTCTTCAAGGTTAACGTGGCCAGTGTCTTTGCGGGCTTTGAGGATTTGCCTCCTTCGGTACCAGTCGATGACAATGAGACCCATAAGATGATTGGCGCATGCAAGAGCTGGATCTTGCCTTGGCCAAAGTCTCTTCTTCGTCTCGAGGCGCCCAGTATCACGACAACGCAACCTTCTCAAGAAGGTATGAACACCACCCCACCTAGCACATTACCTGCACCTGTCGTGGTGAGTGATAGCAGATGACGCGAGGGAGAGCCTCCATTAGTGCTAGATGATGTAGTCCCCGCTGTTAAAGAAGCAAATGTTGACGATGACATGGAGGATGATGATGATGACCCAGACAAGTATTTCAGTACCGTCTATGATGATGGAGGATTGATGGCTCAGGACGGCGAAGACTCAGGCTATGATCGTGGAGATCATGACTTGATGTTGCCTGATTTGCCAGAGTGGGAACATCCTAAGAAGGAATGCAAAAAGTCTCTCTTCAAGCGATCCTCGCAGGAGACGCCTCTAGATGCCGCCTGTACCCAGCAACCCCCCGAGGCCCATCCACTGATTAGCCCGACGACACTAGGGGTGGTGGTTAGGGAAGGTATGGTGGGCTCACTACCGCCACCTGCCAAGAAGCAAAGGAGGAGACTGGACAAGAAAGGCCCTAAAGGAGCCAGAGCTGCTTCAAGCAGCCAGCCGCCTCTGGAGGCCCGGGTGGTAGACAGAATACCCGTCAAAGGTGTGCAGCGCCTCCATGTCGCCGGCCAGTCAATCCTACCTATGAAAGCGCTAGAGCACGTACTGAACAATGATCTAAGGAGACTCCATGAAGATGTGATGGCTAGAGAGAAAAGCCTTCTGGTCGCGGAAAAACCAGGAAACCCGCTTTACGTGGCTCAGGTGTCGGGTGGGAAGTTGTACATCGAGAGATGGCCCGCGAATAAGTTCATCCTGCAATTTGACTACATCTATGACATGTTCCACATGACCAAGCTAGATTTCCAGTTCACCCGCATGATTGCGCTGTATCTGAACTACTTCATCAGGGTCGAGAACATCAAATATATCTGCGTCGCTGACCCATTCTATATGCTCGAGAGCTTCTTGGCAGTTTGCAAAGAGCACCATGACTATGCGAGCAAGTACCTCGGCGAATTCATGATCTCTAATAAGGACAAGGAAGTGATTCTCTTGCCTTATCATTCCACGTAAGTCATCTGCGCATATCCTTTCGTAAGTGTTAATCATTCCTTTGCAAGCATGGAGGTTAATTTGAGGTGTACTTAATTTGCGCAGCGGGGGGGGGGGCGTCCTCATCGTTCTGTCCCCGGAATACTCCCATGCAATGTACTTGGACTCATCGAAGAACCTCAGGAAAAAGGATTACAAGCACATAAAGAGTGTTCTCGATAGTGCCCTGTTAACCTTCATCCTGTCTGGTGGATATATCAAGGTGAAAAAGTACAGGAATCACAGGCTGGCTTTCAGTCATAAGACCGACTTCTGCTGCATCCAGCAACTGCACACCGGTATGGCTGATGGATTCTACCTCGTGCATCACCTGCTCGAGTACAGAAGGGATAATCAACGCCTTCGCATGTCACCTACTACAAACGATGCCAAGATTGTCAGCTGGGCCACAAGCATAGGAAGGACACCGGATCATCAAATCACAACTGAGTTTTATCACGTACAGTGTGAACTTGCCCAAGTGATCCTGAAGCAGGTCCTCGAACCAACAGGGATGTTCTACCATGGGCCAATCACGCGGGAAGATGTCCGAGCACTGCTACTCGCTCAGCGTCTGGACCTGAAGCTTTTCAAGAAGCTCGGGTGCTTCCTCCCTGACTATGAAGATTGGATCGAAGACATGGAGGACTGATTGTTGATGATAATGTGTCGGTACTGTCTTTCTATGGCAAAACTTTGAATTTATGCACGGCAAAACTATGTGATGTAACTAAACCGTGGTCCTGAACTAGCGTAGATCGCTCTAGTTAATTAGTTTGGGTATAAGGAACTTTGCCATTTATGTTTACTATTGGTTGCTTGTATTTCTCTCCCGGTTACCTCTTTGTTTTCTTAAGTACATTATGTTGCATATCATCGTTCAATTCATCAACTCACGATGCAGGTACATAGATCAGAGATGGCGAAGGGCTACTACGCCATGTACGTTGGGAGGGTTCCAGGAGTCTACCACAGCTGGGCAGCGGCTCAAGCCCAGGTGCACAGGTACCCGGGTGCTAGCCATAGTGGGTTCGACAGCAGAGCCGAAGCAGAAAGTAGTTACTTGAGGTGGACACTCTAGCATGAGCAGGGTGGGACCGCCGGTACTACATAGTCGCGCTCTTGCTCATGCTGATCGCTCTTCTCTTCTACATCATGGTTTACATAGAGATGATGAAACTTGTGTGTGTGCCATGACCATGTAGTTGCACTTATTCGAGACATGACATTATCGCACTTGTGTATCGCTATTTTTGAGATGTGATGACATTTGTGTTGAATGATGATGATGATGATGGTATGATGAGACTACTGTATGTCTATGATATGATGATAATACTGTATGTTTAGTATGATCTGATGAACCTATTGTATATAGCCTGTATAAATAGACCACAAATACGTAGGGGGTGAGGGTCGGTGAAAGCAGGAACATTAGCAGTAGCGCTGGAGAGCACCTAGCAGTAGCGCTCGCTTAGTAGCGACGCTTCATATGAAAAAGCACTACAGATAGTTATCAGTAGCGCTGGTCCAGGAAGCGCTACTGCTAACAAAACTTAGTAGTAGCACTGCCTATACCATCGCTACTGCTACAACTTATTTGTAGTGTGCTAGCAGTAGCACTGAGCTAGTGCTACTGCTATGCATATTTCAAGCGCTACTACTAGGGTTTTCCCTAGTAGTGTAGGGCTCCGACGGAGCTATTCTGCCGAGGAAACTTCCGTCCCGGAGGTGGAAATCGAAGCTGTTGGGGAACGTAGTAATTTCAAAAAAATTCCTACGCACACGCAAGATCATGGTGATGAATAGCAACGAGAGGGGAGAGTGTTGTCTACATACCCTCATAGACCGGCAACAAAAGAATTGACACAACATAGAGGAAGTAGTCGTACGTCTTCCCGATCCGACCGATCCAAGTACCGAACGTACGACACCTCCGAGTTCAGCACACGTTCAACTCGGTGACGTCCCTCGAGCTCCGATCCAGCAAAACATTGAGGGAGAGTTTCGTCAGCACGACGGCATGATGACGGTGATGATGTTCTACCGACGCAGGGCTTCGCCTAAGTACTGCTACGATATGACCGTGGTGGAATATGGTGGAAGGGGGCACCACACACGGCTAAGGAATGATCACGAAGATCAACTTGTGTCATGGGGTGCCCCTTGCCCCCGTATATAAAGGAGGGAGAGGGGTAGGTGCGGCCGACCCTAGGGTTGCGCCTGGAGGAGTCCTACTCCCACCGGGAGTAGGACTCCCCTGTAACGCCCCGAGACCGATGCGCCAGGTGTCTTCCAGTTATTTGCCGTTGTTGCCCTGTCATTTGCTTGCGTGTCGCATCTTATCATGTCATCATGTGCATTGCATCGTCATGTTTTTCAAAACTTGCATCCGTCCGGATCTCCCAGTTCTTTCCGATGTCCGTTCTGAGCCCAGCCACACTTGCACGCGCCCGCGGCTTATCCGAAATAGTGTTTTATAAGTGGCCGGGAAATGTTCTTGGAATGGGATGAAAGTTGGCGTGCGGTGTTGTTATGTTATAGGTAGGCCGCCTGCCAAGTTTCATCGTGTTCGGAGTCCGTTTGACGCCCCAACGAATAACTATAGCGGCAGTATAGCCGGTCTAACGTCGGACGTTTTTGGTCTCCGAAAACTATTGCCGGGCTTTCCCTCTCTTTCCTCTCTAGACCGTCTACACAGCCCACTACCTACCGTCAGGTCTAACCTAACCTCTCTTGTCAGCCCGCGGCCCTCCTCGCGTGCGTCCGAAAGCTACCCCGGAACCGAACCGGACTTTCGTCACCGTTGGATCCGGATCATCCCCAAACGTCTACAAAACATCTCCGTTTTGTTTATTGGACTTCCTAACCTAGTTATCTCGGCCCGTACGATTTTGATTGGAGGGAGCAAATCGCGCTACACCTAGTTCCCCAATTACCTTCGGTTTAGTTTTGCACTCAACCATTCTATTTTTCTCAACCGCCCGATTTCGATCGAAGGGTCTAAATCTACCCTAAACTTCCCCCATCTTCCCATATATAAAAGACTCCTAGTCTAAATCTGGACAAAACCCTAAAATCTAGGGGGTTTGTCCCTGCCGCCGCCGCCACACTGCATCTCCCACCTCGGGATCGATCCCCATCCAATCAGTTTTTGCGTCCCCGATCCAAAATTCATGTCGATCTCCCCCTCCAACCAGCGCCTCCCCCGATTCCCTCGTCCACCTCCTGCAGCCCCGAGCGCCCGAGGCCCCAACAAGCCGTGCACCAGCCGGCCACCGAAGCTCCTCCGCGGCCTCCTTCCTCGCCCGACGACCAGCGCCGCTGCCGGCAACCACCCCCAGGAATTCGCATCGCCCCCTCCGTTTCCTTTCCCTTCATTTCCCTGTTTTCTTCTCTTTGCTAACCACTCCCGCTCCTCGTGTGCTGTTTCACAGGGAGCGCCATGGCCTCCTCCGATCGATCCTCCGATGCCTCCCCGAGCCTGCAGCGTACCCAGCTCCTCGTGCCCGAGGGCCTCGCGCGCGAGCTCGACCCCGAGCGCGCCTGAGAGGATCTTCCTCCCGCTGGCCTCCTCTGCGCCAAGTCCATCGCCATCATCGTCCCGTCGTCAGACCCCCATCCCTGCTGCTCCTCGCTGTTGTCAACTTCCGGCGTGCCGCCAACGATAGTTCCGGCCTCTACTTTGAGCAGAGGAGGACGCCCTCGTCTCGCCACACCTCGACGCCGGCGCGCCTCCACAACTAGACCTCGCCGGAGCAAGCAGCTACTCTGCGCTGCCCCATGCGCTCCGGTGAGCCCTGCCGTCGCTTCCGTCTCCCTTCGCCTCACGCTCTTTCTCCTTTCCTCGCCTCTCCATCGCTCGTGCCTCTTTGTTCGACCAGGACCGCCGCCATGGATGGTTGTGTCCCGCGCCCGAGCTCCATCTGCCGCCGTTACCCGGAACCGACGCCGCACGACTCGATCCGCCCGTTCCCGCCGGTTCCCTCCGTCCCCATCGCCGGGACCCCCCTGCCGTCGTCGCCTGCATCTCCATGGGCGTGCTGCTATTTCTGTTCTTCAGAAACAAACAGCAGCAGCTCACCCGCTCGTCTCGCTCGTGCGTTGACCGAGCGCAGCGCTAGCAGGCCTAGCTGCGCGCCCCTGCAGGCCTTCCCTCTCCACTAGTTGGGCCAAGGCCTAGTGGTGAGCAGCCCCAGCCTCCCCTGTGCACCTCTGGGCCTGCCAGTTTCAGCCCATTCCATTTTTTTCTGGCCTCTGTGTTTTGCTAATTAACCGGGGAATTATAGTTTACAGAAAAACCCTCTAACTTCATGCATATAATAACTCTTTAACCGTGCATTGGATTTAAACAAACTTAACATGAAAGTTGCTTCGAATTTTGTGTAGTTACATAATATGTCATTTTCATCCATGTTTAAAATGTTTAAAATGATGTTTGCATATATTTTCCCATATTGTCATGTTAAAATGATTTATTTCATAACTAAATAACCGTAGCTCGGTTTTAAATAATCTCTATATGTAAATGGGGTAGAAAAATGCCTAGATTATCATGATGGCTTTACTTTGCATGTTTAACAACTCAAAAATTGTGTTAAGGGCAGAACAGTACCAAACCTAATATATGCATATCGGGATTTACCGGAATTGTTGTTCGTTGCTTCCGGCCTCATTTAACCTTGACTAGATAGGTAGTTTTACTTTGCTTCACCCTCTTTCCATGTTTAACAACATTTAATATTGTTGGGTACATAAACGAGATCGAACTACATAACTTGAATGTGGTGTATTGAGCTCCACTTAACTTGTAGTGTTGTTTGTGGACTTTGCCATGCCATGCCATGTATCATTTAACCGGACATGCATCATACTTGATTGTGCATCATGCCATGATTATGTGATGGTTGATTACCATGATTGTTTGCTTCTTTCCGGTGTTTCTTCTTCGGGTTGGTTCCGATAATGTCGCGTTTGTGAGGATCCGTTCGACTTCGTCCGTTTGTCTTCTTCATGGACTCGTCCTTCTCCTTGCAGGATTTCAGGCAAGATGACCATACCCTCGAAATCACTTCTATCTTTGCTTGCTAGTTGCTCGCTCTTTTGCTATGCCTATGCTGCGATACCTACCACTTGCTTATCATGCCTCCCATATTGTTGAACCAAGCCTCTAACCCACCTAGTCCTAGCAAACCGTTGTTTGCTATGTTACCGCTTTGCTCAGCCCCTCTTATAGCGTTGTTAGTTGCAGGTGAAGATTGAAGTTTGTTCCTTGTTGGAACATGAAGATATTGTTCCTTGTTGGAACATGTTTACTTGTTGGGATATCACAATATCTCTTATCTAATTAATGCATCTATATACTTGGTAAAGGATGGAAGGCTCGGCCTTATGCCTGGTGTTTTGTTCCACTCTTGCCGCCCTAGTTTCCGTCATATCGGTGTTATGTTCCCGGATTTTGAGTTCCTTACGCGGTTGGGTTATAATGGGAACCCCTTGACAGTTCGCTTTGAATAAAACTCCTCCAGCAAGGCCCAACCTTGGTTTTACCATTCGCCACCTAGCCTTTTCCCTTGGGTTAGGCCAGCCCAAGGGTCATCTTTATTTTAACCCCCCTGGGCCAGTGCTTGTCGAAGTGTTGGTTCGAACTGAGTAGACTGCGGGCCACCTCGGGGAAACTTGAGGGCTGGTTTTACTCGTAGGATGTCTCATCCGGTGTTGCCCTAAGAACAAGATATGTGCAGCTCCTTTCAGGATGTCGGCGCATCGACCGGTCTTGCTGGACTTGTTTTATCATTGTCGAGGATGTCTTGTAACCGGGATTCTGAGCCTGATCGGGTCTTCCCGCTAGAAGGAATATCCATCGTTGACCGTGAGAGCTTGTGATGGGCTAAGTTGGGACACCCCTGTAGGGTTTTGAACTTTCGAAAGTCATGCCCGCGGTTATGGGCAGATGGGAATTTGTTAATGTCCGGTTGTAGAAAACCTGAAGTTGATCTTAATTAAAATACATCAACCGCGTGTGTAACCGTGATGGTCTCTTCTCGGCGGAGTCCGGGAAGTAAACACGGTGTTGGAGTTATGCTTGATGTAGGTTGTTCTAGGATCACTTCTTGATCATAGTTGTTCGACTGTGCTTTTGCTTTCTCTTCTCGCTCTCATTTGCGTGTGTTAGCCACCATATATGCTAGTCGCTTGCTGCAGCTCCACCTCATACCTTTTACCCTTCCTATAAGCTTAAATAGTCTTGATCGCGAGGGTGTGAGATTGCTGAGTCCCCGTGACTCATAGATACTTCCAAAACCAGTTTGCAGGTGCCGGTATTACCGAGCAGGTGACGCAACCAAGCTCAAGGAGGAGCTCGATGAAGATCATGTTTGTTATGTTCTTTCCGTTTCCAGTTGATCAGTAGTGGAGCCCAGTCTGGTCGATCGGGGATCTCTGTAGCATTTGGGGTAGTCTACTTTTATTTTGGTTCCGTAGTCGGACCTTGAGTGTATTTGGTTGATGTAATGCTTTATTCATGTAATTGTGTGAAGTGGCGATTGTAAGCCAACTATGTATCTCTTTCCCTTATATATTACATGGGTTGTGTGAAGATTACCTCACTTGCGACATTTCTTTCAATGCGGTTATGCCTCTAAGTTGTGCTTCGACACGTGGGAGATATAGCCGCATTGAGGGCATTACAAGTTGGTAATCAGAGCCTTCCCCGACCTTAGGATCCCCCTGCTTGATCGAATCGCTGGTGTTATTGAGTCTAGAAATGTTTTGAGTCATTTAGGAATTATATATATCGGAGAGTTAGGACTTCTTTTTACTCCTCAGTCCCTTCGTCGCTCTGGTGAGGCATCCTGACGTAGAGTTATGACTCTTCTCTTCTCAAATTTCACTAAAAAAAATTAGGATCACGCGGGTATCTTGGAATCGTTCCGATGGTTTTGTGACGAGAACATTGTTCTTGGTGCCTCCTGTCATTTAGGGGTTGGGGCAGTGTCCCGGGGAGTTGAGCTCCGAGCTGTTGTCGTCACAATTTTATCGTTGCAATTCTGGAATACCTAAGTTTAGTTTAGCCGACATCGAAAATCTCTTTTATGCAGTTGTTGGTGAGATAACCTCGACGCCACCCAATACTGGGGCGGGAGTTCAGGAGTATTGCCATAACTTGTATAACGGATGCTTTTCGAAGGTTGAGGTAAACGATTTCCGAAGGTTTCTTGGTTATGTGTTGAAGGATGGATACATCTGGATATAGGATTTGTGTAGTTTCGGGTGAGATATTATGCTTCCCCTGTATCCCCAACACCTGATTGCATAACCGGAAAGTTTCGGGAGTTTATAAGTGGGAATTCAAGTAGCTCTTAGGATATCTTTCCGACAGATGTATGATATGAAATTGGGGTTCGACGTCTAGTGGTCCGCCTATCCACGATTGGTTTTACAGTGGTCTCGTTGTGTCTTAAGGAGTCCTTGGCTATGCCGACTCGGGGATGCTTCCTATGTCATGTGCACTGCCTTGTACATGATGGTGCTGTACGATCGAGCCCGTGTAGGCCCCACCACGAAAACTTCGGACGAAATCTCTATCATATGTTTGTTCCGGCTTATTTTGCAAGCCAATCCTTTGTTTTGTTTTGCGTTGTGGTATTCGAGTTGCTTCGAAGTGAAATGTTGATTCCATACCTTCTCTAAACGGTGTTCTCATATTTCTATGGGAATACTAATCCTTCTTGATCATCGAGATTGTCATCTAAATTCCTTCTCTACCGGCGTGTTTCCCTTCAAGTGGATCCGATCACTTCAACATTTGCAAGATCCAATCTCAGTTCTTTTCAACGGTGTTCATTTCATTCGTCCCAAATTGCCTTTGTTTTCCCTCCCTCCCACCCTTTTTCTTCAACGAACCAGATTTCTTATCCAAGTTCCTTTTATTGTTCTGAAGTCTTTCCATTCTTTTTCGTCAATGTCTTATCCGATGATTTCTCATGAAGATTCTAACGGAGCTTCAAGTTCATCATTCTTCGTTCTTTTTCTTCTCCGGTGGATTCAATTCAAGCTTTGGTATTGACCATAGTGTTTTCTTTTGCCCAATGTTTTTCTTATGCCGGTGCACCTCATAATCATTCCCCGTTTGCTATTCAATTGTTCCGGAGTGCTCAAGATATCTCGAGGCTGTTATCTCATTCAAGTCTTTTAATTCAACTAGCGCAATCTATCTTGTGAATCGTTCTACGGTGTTTCTTTTTAGTGGGCCCTAACCCACAAGTCTTTTTCCAGGATCTTACCTGACTCTTCTTATTTTTCCGGAGTTATCCTCAAATTCTTTTCGAAGTTTGACGTAAGAATGAATTATCATCAGTCATATGTATTTCTCCAAGATCTTTCTGTCACATCCTAGCTAGTCATGCATTAGAGTGTTGCATCATGTCTACCTTTCATCAGAAACTTGAATTGGGGAAGACAGAACCCCCAGCACCCCCTCTGGAATCAACTAAGGTTTACTAAAAATATTTTCAATGAACCTGAAATGCCCTTCTAAAAAGTTCACTCTCTTTGTCTTGGGTTAGAACCTCTGGCAAAATTGGTGCACATTTTTCTAGGTCAACAAAAGGTCATTGAATTAAAGCATATGTAATTTGCATTTGGGCATTTGAATGCTAGTAAATATTTTAAATGCTCAAATAATTCTGAAGATAAGTGTGGGCTGTTGGAAATATTCTAAACAGAGCCTCTAATTATTTTCAGGATTTTTAGAAGTGCCTAGCTATTTTTAGTAAAGCCACAAACCTACAGAAAAATAGAAAATAGAAATTGAAAGAGAGGGAAGAACTTACCTGGCTGCAGCCCATCAGCCGGCCCACCTGGCGGCCCAGCGCTCTGTTGGCCCATGCCAGCCAGCTGCATCGTCCCCGCCAGGCAGGCAGAGAGCTGACGCCGGCGAGCGCGAGCTCGCCACGGCGCCAGCAGCTTGCCACTTCGCGCGCCTAGACGCTGGATAGGCTCCACGTCGCCGCCCCGACCTCGTGGACACCTCACTCACCCGCTGCCTCTCTCCCTCGCTCTCCCGCACCATGGCCGACGCACCTGCCGCCGCACCGCCGCCGTAGTCGCACCCTTCGTCGTCCCCGCGCCGAGCCGCCGTGTCCAGAAGCTCCGCCACCCTCCACTCCTTCGAGCAAGCCGAGCCCCGAGCGCTCGCTTGCCCCGCAGCCTCTGCAACAACCTCGCTCGACTCCGCCATCGCCGGAGATCCTCTTTGTCGTCGCCACCGCATCAGCTCGTCCCCGACCGCGCCGTCCATTCCTACGTGACCGTCGTGAGCTCAGCTACCTCCCCATCCTCTCCGTTTGCTTTCTCGTGCACCGTAGCAACTGCACGAAGCTTCACCACACGTGCCACCGCCGAGCTCATCGCCGACGTGTCTCCGGCCAACCACCGGCCACACCACCATGTCCAACACACTCACTGCACCCCCAGGAGGCCGTAGCACCCCTCTGCACCCCCTGCTGTGCCTCATAACACTGTTTCCGTGCACGCCCGAACTCCGGCCGCCGCCTGGCTTGACGCTGGCGTCATCTCCGGCCACCCCCGCAGACACCGCTTGCTCCACTTGGCGCGCGAGTTCACCAGCAGCACGTAGATGCCCTCCGCCGGCCATTTGGTCGCCGGAAGAGGAATCCCTACGCCCTCCACCGCGTCTGTCCTCGCCGGCGGCTTAACACCGGCGGGTTTGACCCATTGACCTTGACTGGGTGGGCCCAGGTTGACTCCCCTGAGTCTATGACAAGTGGGCCCCCTCTGCTAATTAACCCAGATTAGTTTTAACTAAATTTAGTTAGTTTAAATAACTGCTGACATGCGGGACCCACTGGTCAGGTTGACCTAGACGTCCCCGTTGACCACTGACGTCACCCTGATGCACTGCTGACGCAATAACTAATTTCTGGATTTATTTTTATATAGAGAATTCCAGAAATTGTTGCAAACTTTAAAAAATCATAGAAATTAATCTGTAACTCCAAATGAAAAGATTTATATATGAATTTTGATCAGAAAAATTCAATCTATCCATTGGTACTGGTTTCGTGCATGACAAAACAAGTTAACCTTGTGTTTAAGCAAAATAAGATAATGCACTAATATGGCTATGTTAAATGAACTAACATTTGAATCTTTGATTCAAATGGGTTCATTCCTTTCTGTTTTAGCTTGCATTAGGCCAAGACACATTCATTTTGCCATGTCATAGCATGCATCATATTGTTGCATATTGTCATGTTTTGATTATGTTCGGTGTGTCATTCGTGGTAGGTTCTGCCTCCGAGGATAACCCCGAATATCTGTCTGAAGGGCAGAACCCTACTACCACTACATCAGGCAAGCAGCCCCATTGATCATATCGATACAATCCCATGTTCTCGCATCTGCTCTCATTTACTACACTAAGACAGTAAACGTTTCAAACTGCTGTGTGCTATGGTAGTTGAACCCTTATCCTCTGCATGACCTGTCATTGCCACAGTAACTAGATGAAACCCACTAGCATGTGTAGGAGTTGATTGAGCCATGTATGTGTTTCCTACCTTGCTATGCCTGCTATGCTTAGAATTGTGTCAGGTCTGGTTCATCTGGGTGATGGGCTAGAGTGAAATGATTATGTCGATAATGTGAGGGATGTGTTGAACATGTTTTGGTAAAGGTATCAATGAGAGGCCATGTAGGAGTACATGGTGGGTTGTTTCATTGAGGTCGTCCATAAGAACTGAGATCTGTATGCGTGATTTAAGATTCAGCTACTACCACACATTGGGCCCTGAAATATGACCCCGCTCGACTTACTGACCCCTCTCGTCCTCTGTCCAGGAGTTGCAACTAGTTTTTGGTGTTTTTAGGTTATGTGTTGGCGGCCGTGCGTAGCGCTGACCCTAGGGGTGGGCTATGATGCGGTAGATACACCGTGGCACGGTGTACCGAGTCGCCTGTTTCGTGTCTCGTGAACCCTGCACACATCGTTTGGGGCCGTTGAGGACACCCCGGCCGGATTTCCTTGCAGATGGAACCTGAATAGGCGATAAACCTGGACTAGAGACTTGTGCGGTTAGTCAGGTCGTGGTCTACACCCACGTCGGTTTTCGCTTGAAGTCTGCCGAGCACATGTCGTGTGCAGACGCTAAGTGGTGGAAACATGTGTGATGAAGTACACCCCTGCAGGGTATAAAACTATTTGAATAGCCGCGTCCGCAGTAAAGGACTACTTGGTTGCCTATACAGTTCATAGACAAGTTAATGGATACTACTAAAACACTCAAGATAAGTGTGAGTACCGAGGATGGCCCTCTCATAGGATGACGAGGGAGGATCCCTGGTGGAGTATTGTGTTGGTGATTAGTGGACTCGTGTGCGAAAACTATTTTACTAGTGGTGTCCCGTAGGATAGCTTAGCCAAGAGTCAAAGCTGGCTTGCTGCAATAACTCCACCACCTTCTTGAGAATGAGCATGTATAGTAGGTTCTGATGTAAGACTTGCTGAGTACCTTTGTACTCATGTTTGCTGAATTACTGTTTTCAGACGATAACACCGCCCCCTCCGATGGGTTTTCTGTAGAACTCGACGTCGATGAGTGACTTGCCACCCAGGTGGTGATCCTGGCCACTGAGGGCCCTATGTAGATAGACAGGCTTCGAGAAGCCTTCTTTCTTTCTAGTGTCTATACTCAGACTATTTGCTTCCGCATGTGCTTGTATGCTTGTATGACTTGAGTGTCGGGTCGTGTGACCCCTACCTGTATGAACTTGTTATGTATGGCTCTCTGGAGCCTTTAAATAAAGTACTTGACTTGTAGAGTTTTGTTGTGATGCCATGTTGTATTTGCACATATCGAGCATATTGTGTGTATGATTGAAATGCTTGGTATGTGTGGGATCCGACAATCTAGTTGTTTATCCTTGGCAGCCTTTCTTATGGGGAAATGTAGTCTAGTGTTCCTCGAGCCATAGTAGTCCGCTACAGCCCGGTTCACCGGAGTCCTGCTAGCCCAGCACTACTGCCCAGGACACTTGACTAGCCGGCATGTGTTTCACTTTGTTCCTATGTCTATCCCTTTGGGGAAACGTCACGCGGAGACATCCGGAGTCCTGCCTAGCCTGCTACAGCCCGGGTTCCTCGGAGTCCTGTTAGCCCAGTGCTACAGCCCGGATTCACTCGCTGATGACCGACATGCTCGATGTGATTCATGTATGTCTGTCTCCATAGGTCTGTGCCGCTTTGGGTTCACGACTAGCCATGTCGGCCCGGGTTCTCCGCCATATGGATGCTAGCGACACTATTATATATGTGAGCCAAAAGGCGCAAACGGTCTCGGGCCATGGTAAGGCGGCACCCGTGGGGATACCGTGCGTGAGGCCGCAATGTGATATGAGGTGTTACCGGCTAGATCGATGTGACTTGGAATCGGGGTCCTGACAGTGTTGGTATCAGAGCCGGACTGCCTGTAGGTTCGCTGAGCCAAACTGGTCGATGTCGAGTCTAGAAATGCTTTAGTTATATGTAGGGGAATTGATTGTGGGAGGGAACGTAAGGCTCTTTTACTCCTTTACCTTATGCCCTCTGATCTGTGTCATTCTCTTCTCTTTCTACATGGGTTAAGGACTAGGCTCTCTTCTTCTGTCAGGTTCACGTGTTACTAATCCGTAGTAGCTTATAGGATTGTTGTTACAAGCCTCAGTACAGTTTCTACTACTTTTAGTATGTTGCCAGTTGAATCAGAACCCTGATATGATGTTGTTGAGTGGTATTGCAAACTGTTGTGGATGTCTCAAATCTTTTTTTGAGCATTTACAGCCGTTATGCTGTCCAATTTTCCCTAGAAATTCTAATGTCTTTGCATTGTGGTTGTGCTTTCAGATGGCCACTCGTGGTCAAAACCAAGTGGTTCGCCTGACTCGGTGCCTCGATGTGCCTGGTCATACTGCTATGTTAGTCCGGGTAATGATCGAGACAGGTTACCGTTGGTATCCCGAATACATTGTCGAAGAGCAATTCCGAGACTTTAATCAAAGCCAATATTTCTGCACCGTCAGGATATTTCCTTCTTATCCTGGATCTACCGAGCCCCTCCACTGTTCCTATGGACTCGGGGTTACTGTTGAAATGGCTGTGCAGGATGCTGCCTATTCCATGATGACCATCATGCGAGTCCGGACTGGCCTGCTTTGGAACACCGACTTCCGTTATATGCCAGCTTCACTCTCGGGAGCGCAAGGGTATCTCCAGGCTATCTATGCTGACTCCACATGTGAGGACTCACTAACTCGCACCACTTCCGAGATGCTCGAGGATAAGGACCAAGAGAATCGGGCCTTGAGACTGGAGCTTTTCAACACCCATGTTGATCACTGGGCCACTTTGACTCGGTTTGCACCTGCTGTGCAAGCTAGATGTATGGATACAAGGGATCTGTATCTTGTGAGATCGGCTCTGCCAGACATGGTGGATTGGCGTGATGTGGGAGGCATCACCCCACCCCGTGGTCCCCGTAGGCCACCATTTGTTGGTACAAGACCTCATCCTAGCCCCTATGGCACACAAGCTCCTCAGGACCGTCTGTTCCCGGATGATCACGTTGAACTTCCAGGCTATGGAGGTGACTTCTATGAGGACTACTACGGAGCTGTCTGAGTTAGTAGTAGTATCACTAGTATTGTAATAGTTGTATCTCCACTGTCCTGCGTGACTTGTGGAATATGACTTAGTGTGTAATCAATTCCGGAGGTGTAGAAAAATAATGTATAGGAGCTTGGAATGCCTCCGATGAGATGTAACGTCTTTCATCATAGTTGTACTGTAGCTTGGGCTTGTACTAAACTATGTATGGTGTGTATGACCGTTGGTATATATATGGCAATTCTATATTACCATGTCATACGGATGAACATCTCTGCATTCCGTGTTATCCATTACATTCTGCACTTCCTTGCTAAGTTGTGCCATCCTTATCTAAACAGTTGTCTTGTTTTCTCCTAGGATGGTCAACACCCGCAGCAACCCTGCTGCCCTGGAGCAGGGGGAAGCCAGTGCAGTTAGGGGTGAAAATCTGCCTCACCCACCTTCTCTGGCCGAAGTGATGCTGGAGGCGGAAAGAAACAAGCGTGAGACTAACCGCTTGCTGGAGCGGATTGAGCAGAACACTGCACACCATCAGCGAAATGACTTGGTGTCAATCAATGACTTCATCAAGTTGTACCCACCAAAGTTCAACCATTCTGTCGAGCCCCTCGACGCGGATGACTGGCTTCACAGCATCACCCACAAGGCACGTTCTGCCAACGTAGCCGAAGCTAATAAGGTTACTTATGCCGCCTATCACCTCGAAGGCCCTGCTAGCCTTTGGTGGGAAAATTTTGAAGCTATGCGCCCGGTCGGCCAAATCACTACTTGGGCTGAATTCAGTGAGGCTTTCCGTGAGCATCACATCCCGGAAGGTCTCACAGATCGCAAGAGGGAAGACTTCTGCAATTTCACCCAAGGAAGACTGACTATGGATGCATATAGTCGTGAATTTGGGAATCTGGCACGATATGCTCCTGAAGAGGTATCCACCGATGCTAAGAAGCAGGCAAGGTTCCGCAAGGGATTTAGCCGTGAGCTTCGCCGCGATCTTCATCTACACAAGTGCACCTCCTTTCAGAAGTTGGTCAATAAAGCCATCAGTGCTGAGACAGGCCAGTCTGACTATGACGCTTCACGCAAGCACTCTCGTGATTTTGGCTCTTCATCCGGCTCTGGATCTCAGAAGCTCCGGGTGTGGATTCCAAGCACGACACTGCCACGCAGGTTCATTCCGAGGCCATCCTTTGAGGCACCTCGTCCCAACCAGCAGTTTGCACCGCCCAAGCCCTATGGTGGCCCCGCTGCTAATGCTGCTCAACGCCCCAATGTTGTGACATGTTTCAAGTGTGGAGAGCCGGGTCACTATAGTCGAGAGTGTCCCCAGAACAACAACCCCAATCAGTCTGGAAAGTCTGTTGGTCGTGGTAAGCCAGCGGGAAAGGCATTCTACGCCAAGCCGGTCACCATTGCACGTGGCCATGTCAACTATGTCTCAGCCGAGGAGGCTCATGAGGATCCTAACGTCATCCTTGGTACGCTCCTTGTTAATTTCCATCTGACATCTGTTCTTTTCGATACTGGAGCATCTCATTCATTCATATCTGAGAGATATGCTCGATTGCATAACACAACATTCTATGACATGCCCATTTCCATGGTAATTCAAACTCCGGGTTCCAAATGGCAAACTTCTAGAGTAAGCCATGGGAACGAAATTCTTGTCGATAGACTTGTCTTCCTTGCATCCTTAATAGCTCTCAAGTCCTCGGACATAAACATCATCTTGGGTATGGACTGCATGTCAGCTCATTACGCTAAGATTGATTGTGCCACTAGAACCGTTCAACTTACTCACCCATCGGGCAAGACAGTCAATGTCTTAACTCGAGTGGCCAAGCGCCAGCTTTACTCACTAAATGCCAACCCCCTTCCAGACCTTGAAGATATTCCGGTAGTCCGGGACTTTCCGAATGTCTTTCCAGAAGAACTGCCAGGTGTTCCACCTGACAAGGATGTTGAGTTTGTGATAGACCTTGTTCCAGGAATCGTTCCAATTTCTAGAAGACCCTATAAGATGGCACCCTTAGAACTAGCCGATCTTGAGAACCAACTCGATGAGTCCTTGAAAAAGGGTTTCATCCATCCTAGTTCCTCTCCTTGGGCTTGCCCCATCCTCTTCGTCAAAAAGAAGGATGGAATGGATCGGATGGTTGTAGATTACCGACCTGTCAACTTGGTCACTATCAAGAACAAGTATCCCCTTCCCAGGATCAACGATCTGTATGACCAGCTCGCTGGATCCTCAGTCTTTTCCAAGATGGATTTGAGGTTGGGCTACCATCAAATCAAAATCAGAAATGGGGACATTCCCAAAACGGCCTTTGTTACTCGTTATGGCCAATACGAGTACACCGTTATGTCCTTCGGTCTAACCAATGCCCCAGCCACCTTCTCTCGGTTAATGAACTCGGTCTTCATGGAGTATTTGGATAAATTCGTCGTAGTATACCTCGATTACATACTAATCTAATCCAAGAATGAAGAGGAACATGCCGCACATCTAAGGCTGGTATTGACGAAACTTCGAGAGCATCGCCTTTATGCCAAATTCTCCAAGTGTGAATTTTGGTTGCCAGAAGTGACCTATCTAGGCCATGTAATCTCTGGTAAGGGTATTGTTGTCAATCCCGAGCGAGTTCAAGCCGTCCTTGATTGGACTCCACCTGAGACGGTCAAGCAAGTTTGGAGCTTCCTTGGCTTAGCGAGCTATTGCCACCGCTTCGTCGAGAATTTCTCCAAGGTTGCTAAACCTCTAACTGAATTCCTCAAGAAAGATAAAAAGTTCGAGTGGACCCCACAGTGCTAGTTCAGCTTTCAGGAACTGAAAAGACGCCTGACATCTGCTCCCATACTAGTACCACCAGATTCCTCCAAGGACTTTATTATCTATTGCGACACCTCCCGACAAGGACTAGGTTGCATACTCATGCAAGATCGTCGGGTAATTGCCTATGCTTCACGGCAATTACACCCACATGAGGAAAATTATCCCACACATGATCTAGAGCTTGCAGCTGTAGTCCATGCACTTAAAACTTGGCGACATTACCTGCTCGATAATCGTTGCGAGATCTTCACCGATCACCAAAGTTTGAAATATATCTTCACCCAACCGGATTTGAATCTTAGGCAACGATGTTGGGTCGAGTTGATCTCGGATTACGACTTAGTAATAACTTACACCCCGGGCAAAGCCAATGTCATGGCTGATGCGCTAAGGCGTAAATCTTATTGTAACAACCTGATGTTAAAACAAATTCAACCACTTCTCCATGAGGAATTTCGTAAGCTTAATCTTCACATTGTTCCTCGAGGATTCCTATCCACCCTGGTGGCGAAGCCTAACCTTATGGATCAAATCATAACTGCCCAGAAACGTGATAAGGGCATATCCCAGATTAAGGAAAACATCGCTAGCGGAGTTGCTAAATGTTTTTCCATGGATGAGCGAGGTGTTGTCTTCTTCGAGAACCGCTTGGTGGTTCCCAAGAAACAACATTTACGCCAGTTGATTCTTAAGGAAGCTCATGAATCCCCTCTCACCGTTCATCCCGGTAGTACCAAAATGTATCAAGACCTGCGCCAGAGGTTTTGGTGGACTAGGATGAAGAGAGAAATTGCTCAATACATTGCTGGTTGCGACGTCTGTCATCGTGTTAAAGCAGAGCATCAACGGCCTGCTGGCACCCTTCAACCTTTGGCTATTCCTGAGTGGAAATGGGATAAAATCAGTATGGATTTCATTACTGGGTTTCCCAGGACCAAGAGGGGAATAATGCCATCTTCGTCGTGATCGACCGTCTTTCCAAAGTAGCCCATTTCCTACCTGTTCGTGAGAGTATCACCGCTAGCCAGCTAGCTGATTTATACATCTCCCGAATAGTGTCTCTTCATGGTGTCCCATTGGAAATTAACTCAGACCGTGGGAGTCTCTTCACCTCTTGATTTTGGGAAAGTTTCCAAAATGCTATGGGAACTCGTCTCTCTTTTAGCACCGCCTTCCATCCTCAATCAAGTGGTCAAGTAGAGCGAGTCAATCAAATTCTGGAAGATATGCTCCGAGCTTCTGTCATCTCATTCGGAATGGGTTGGGAGAAATGCCTTCCATTCGCGGAGTTTGCTTATAACAATAGTTATCAAGCTAGCTTGGGCAAAGCTCCTTTCGAAGTTCTCTATGGACGAAAATGTCGAACGCCTCTTAACTGGTCAGAAACCGGGGAAAGACAACTCTTTGGCCCGGATATGATCGAGGAAGCAGAAGAGCAGGTTCGCGTTAGTCGTGAGAAATTGAAAACGGCCCAATCTCGCCAAAAGAGTCAATATGACCGCAAGCATAAGCCTATGTCTTATGAAGTTGGCGAGAAGGCTTACCTTCGGGTTACACCTTTAAAGGGAACCCATCGATTCGGTATCAAGGGCAAGTTGGCTCCTCGTTACATTGGACCCTTTCACATTCTTGCCAAACGAGGAGAAGTTGCCTACCAATTGGAACTACCTTCGCATCTTTCCAGAGTTCATGATGTCTTCCACGTTTCTCAACTCAGGCATTGCTTCGTGGATCCTATCCGTGGAGTGGACCACAAAACGCTTGATCTACAAGATAACCTCTCATATCAGGAATATCCCATTCGTATCCTTGATCAAGCCGAGCGTACCACTCGACGCCATAATATAAAGTTTCTCAAGGTTCAATGGTCACACCATTCTGAGCAAGAAGCTACTTGGGAAAGGGAGGATCGTCTTCGACTCGAGTACCCCACCTTCTTCCCGGCGGATTCTAAATCTCGGGACGAGATTCGTTTGAGTGGGGGTGAGTTGTCACATCCTAGCTAGTCATGCATTAGAGTGTTGCATCATGTCTACCTATCATCAGAAACTTGAATTGGGGAAGACAGAACCCCCAGCACCCCCTCTGGAATCAACTAAGGTTTACTAAAAATATTTTCAATCAACCTGAAATGCCCTTCTAAAAAGTTCACTCTCTTTGTCTTGGGTTAGAACCTCTGGCAAAATTGGTGCACATTTTTCTAGGTCAACAGAAGGTCATTGAATTAAATCATATGTAATTTGCATTTGGGCATTTGAATGCTAGTAAATATTTTAAATGCTCAAATAATTCTGAAGATAAGTGTGGGCTGTTGGAAATATTCTAAACAGAGCCTCTGATTATTTTCAGGATTTTTAGAAGTGCCTAGCTATTTTTAATAAAGCCACAAACCTACAGAAAAATAGAAAACAAAAATTAAAAGAGAGGGAGAGAACTTACGTGGCCGCAGCCCATCAGTCGGCCCACCTGGCAGCCCAGCGCTGTGCTGGCCCATGCCAGCCAGTTGCTTCGTCCCTGCCAGGCAGGCAAAGAGCTGACGCCGGCGAGCGCCAGCTCTCCACGGCGCCAGCAGCTTGCCGCTTCGAGCACCTGGACGCTGGATAGGCTCCACATCGCCGCCCCGACCTCGTGGACACCTCACTCGCCCCCCTGCCTCTCTCCCTCGCTCTCCCGCACAATGGCCGACGCACCTGCCGCCGCACCGCCGCCGTAGTCGTGCCCTCCGTCGTCCCCGCACCGAGCCACCGTGTCTAGAAGCTCCGCCGCCCTCCACTCCTTCGAGCAAGCCGAGCCCCGAGCGCTCGCTTGCCCCGCAGCCTCTGCAACAACCTCGCCCGACTCCGCCATCGGCGGAGATCCTCTTTGTCGTTGCCACTGCATCAGCTCGTCCCCGACCACGCCGTCCATTCCTACGTGACCGCCGTGAGCTCAGCTACCTCCACATCCTCTCCGTTTGCTTTCTCATGCACCGTAGCAACTGCACGAAGCTTCACCACACGTGCCACCGCCGAGCTCATCGCCGACGTGTCTCCGGCCAACCACCGGCCACACCACCATGTCCAACACACTCACTGCACCCCCAGGAGGCCGTAGCACCCCTCTGCACCCCCTGCTGTGCCTCATAACACTGTTTCCGTGCACGCCCGAACTCCGGCCGCCGCCTGGCTTGACGCTGGCGTCATCTCCGGCCACCCCCGCAGACACCGCTTGCTCCACTTGGCGCGCGAGTTCACCAGCAGCACGTAGATGCCCTCCGCCGGCCATTTGGTCGCCGGAAGAGGAATCCCTACGCCCTCCACCGCGTCTGTCCTCGCCGGCGGCTTAACACCGGCGGGTTTGACCCATTGACCTTGACTGGGTGGGCCCAGGTTGACTCCCCTGAGTCTATGACAAGTGGGCCCCCTCTGCTAATTAACCCAGATTAGTTTTAACTAAATTTAGTTAGTTTAAATAACTGCTGACATGCGGGACCCACTGGTCAGGTTGACCTAGACGTCCCCGTTGACCACTGACGTCACCCTGATGCACTGCTGACGCAATAACTAATTTCTGGATTTATTTTTATATAGAGAATTCCAGAAATTGTTGCAAACTTTAAAAAATCATAGAAATTAATCTGTAACTCCAAATGAAAAGATTTATATATGAATTTTGATCAGAAAAATTCAATCTATCCATTGGTAATGGTTTCATGCATGACAAAACAAGTTAACCTTGCTGTTTAAGCAAAATAAGATAATGCACTAATATGGCTATGTTAAATGAACTAACATTTGAATCTTTGATTCAAATGGGTTCATTCCTTTCTGTTTTAGCTTGCATTAGGCCAAGACACATTCATTTTGCCATGTCATAGCATGCATCATATTGTTGCATATTGTCATGTGTTGATTATGTTCGGTGTGTCTTTCGTGGTAGGTTCTGCCTCCGAGGATAACCCCGAATATCCGTCTGAAGGGCAGTACCCTACTACCACTACATCAGGCAAGCAGCCCCATTGATCATATCGATACAATCCCATGTTCTCGCCTCTGCTCTCATTTACTGCATTAAGACAACAACGTTTCAAACTGCTGTGTGCTACGGTAGTTGAACCCTTATCCTCTGCATGACCTGTCATTGCCACAGTAACTAGATGAAACCCACTAGCATGTGTAGGAGTTGATTGAGCCATGTATGTGTTTCCTACCTTGCTATGCCTGCTATGCTTAGAGTTGTGTCAGGTCTGGTTCATCTGGGTGATGGGCTAGAGTGAAATGATTATGTCGGTAATGTGAGGGATGTGTTGAACATGTTTTGGTAAAGGTATCGATGAGAGGCCATGTAGGAGTACATGGTGGGTTGTTTCATTGAGGCCGTCCATAAGAACTGAGATCTGTATGCGTGATTTAAGATTCAGCTACTACCACACATTGGGCCCTGAAATATGACCCCGCTCGACTTACTGACCCCTCTCGTCCTCTGTCCAGGAGTTGCAACTAGTTTCTGGTGTTTGTAGGTTATGTGTTGGCGGCCGTGCGTAGCGCTGACCCTAGGGGTGGGCTATGATGCGGTAGATACACCGTGGCACGGTGTACCGAGTCGCCCGTTTGGTGTCTCGGGAACCCTGCACACATCGTTTGGGGCCGTTGAGGACACCCCGGCCGGATTTCCTTGCGGATGGAACCTGAATAGGCGATAAACCTGGACTAGAGACTTGTGCGGTTAGTCAGGTCGTGGTCTACACCCACGTCGGTTTTCGCTTGAAGTCTGCCGAGCACATGTCGTGTGCAGACGCTAAGTGGTGGAAACATGTGTGATGAAGTACACCCCTGCAGGGTATAAAACTATTCGAATAGCCGCGTCCGCGGTAAAGGACTACTTGGTTGCCTATACAGTTCATAGACAAGTTAATGGATACTACTAAAAGACTCAAGATAAGTGTGAGTACCGAGGATGGCCCTCTCGTAGGATGACGAGGGAGGATCCCCGGTGGAGTATTGTGTTGGTGATTAGTGGACTCGTGTGCGAAAACTATTTTACTAGTGGTGTCCCGTAGGATAGCTTAGCCAAGAGTCAAAGCTGGCTTGCTGCAATAACTCCACCACCTTCTTGAGAATGAGCATGTATAGTAGGTTCTGATGTAAGACTTGCTGAGTACCTTTGTACTCATGTTTGCTTAATTACTGTTTTCAGACGACAACACCGCCCCCTCCGATGGGTTTTATGTAGATCTCGACGTCGATGAGTGACTTGCCACCCAGGTGGTGATCCTGGCCATGGAGGGCCCTATGTAGATAGACAGGCTTCGAGAAGCCTTCTTTCTTTCTAGTGTCTGTACTCAGACTATTTGCTTCCGCATGTGCTTGTATGCTTGTATGACTTGAGTGTCGGGTCATGTGACCCCTACCTGTATGAACTTGTTATGTATGGCTCTCTGGAGCCTTTAAATAAAGTACTTGAGTTGTAGAGTTTTGTTGTGATGCCATGTTGTATTTGCACATATCGAGCATATTGTGTGTATGATTGAAATGCTTGGTATGTGTGGGATCCGACAATCTAGTTGTTTATCGTTGGCAGCCTTTCTTATGGGGAAATGTATTATAGTGTTCCTCGAGCCATAGTAGTCCGCTACAGCCCGGTTCACCGGAGTCCTGCTAGCCCAACACTACTGCTCAGGACACTTGACTGGCCGGCATGTGTTTCACTTTGTTCCTATGTCTGTCCCTTCGGGAAAATGTCACGCGGTGACATCCGGAGTCCTGCCTAGCCTGCTATAGCCCGGGTTCCCCAGAGTCCTGTTAGCCCAGTGCTACATCCCGGATTCACTTGCTGATGACCGACATGCTCGATGTGATTCATGTATGTCTGTCTCCATAGGTCTGTGCCATTTTGGGTCCACGACTAGCCATGTCGGCCCGGGTTCTCTGTCATATGGATGCTAGCGACACTATCATATACGTGAGCCAAAAGGCGCAAACGGTCCCGGGCCATGGTAAGGCGACACCCATGGGGATACCGTGCATGAGGCCGCAATGTGATATGAGGTGTTACCGGCTAGATCGATGTGACTTGGAATCGGGGTCCTGACACTTTCAAATTCTTTTCATCGTTGACTCTACCTCTTCGCTTTTGATTCTTCCGGAGTGTCCCAACAATTCATGGTGGTGCTTCTCGTCATCACTCTCATATTTTGAAGGCCGAGGAAGAGTTTTTCCTCCATATCTTACTCCATTCTCTTCATGTTTCATGATTGTAGCTTGTTGCCATCATCTCATAATTTATTTCGTTTGTGAGAATTCTTTTCACCTATCCGGAGCAATTCAGGAGTCTTTTCAGTTTGATCATCCAGAGTCCATCATCTCAGATTTATTCATTCTCAACTTTCAACTCTCTTTCTCTAAATCTTACCGGTGCATCATTCAAATATTCTCTAATCAATTCATGATCTTTCCGTTCCCTTGTATCTAAATCCTCTCAAGTATCTTCGTTCTTTTTATAATTCTTCCCGGTGATTCATCCCTTTTACTTCGTTCAGTTCCAATTCTTACGGTGGCTATTCAGGATTTTTCTTCCTTGCTATAATATCTATTTATTCGTTGTCAATCCTAACGGTGGTTCGTGCAAGAGTTCTCGTCATTCGTTATCATACATATTCATTCGTTCTTCTCAATCCTACCGATAACTTGTTGAAGACGTTCTCAAGTTATGCTAAGCCTTTCTATGAGAACAAGTAGTATGTCAAATCCGTTGCTTGTCATCAATTTAATTGGTGAAGGATAAGCATAATGTAATTCTTATTCTAGTTTCATCGAGTGAATTCAATTCCTTATCCCGGAGGTCCATCAAATTCTCGGTTTCACTTGTTTCATCTTTTCTTTTCCGGAGTTCCAAGTTTCCACTTTATCTCGTCGCAAAGCTTCATCTAATCATTGCAAGGCTTCAACCTTACTCCTTTCATCTTTCTTTTCGTTTGAACATTCCTTTGTTTACCGGAGTTCTTCATGAAGGTTCTACATGGTGGTTCGTCAAAGATTTAATTCCTTCTCAAAGTTTTCATCGAGATTCTTTTCAAAGGAGCTCAAGTTTTCTTCTTCTTGCAATCCAGAGTGCAATTCTTTCTACCTTATCATTGGAGGTGGTATTATGTCATTCTTGATAATTTGAGCTCATGTTTCATGATTCACAGGTTGTTAAGAATGGGGTATTTTAAATCCATCAACCTCTTCATTGGAGTTATCTTGGGTTATATTCCAACTAAATCCTTCCCTAAGGATTGTTGCTAATTATGGTGCTTATAAGTGACCCAAGTTCTTCATCTATCCTACCGGTGAAATATTTTCTCGTCTCCTTGTTCATATCAATCCAATTCTTTTTCCCGTTAGTGGCAGAATTCCACCTCATAGTTTTGAGATGTTCTCCATAAGCCCACTACAACCTTGTTCTTTTCGTTCTTGATTTCCCAACAACTCGGTTCAATCCTTCTTTTTAATGATGCTCTCTCAAATTCATTTCAGGCAGAACTTGTTGCCTTCTTCTCTGTTCTTTTGGGTCCATTCTTATATTTCTTCCGGAGGCTTTGTGATGTTGCGCTCTTCAACTCATCTTCATGTTTGTCAGGACCTTGTTCTTTTCATACTTATCCATTTAACCGGAGTGTTGTGCCCTTTTGCTCAAGTTCTTTTCATTTTATCAAGTTTTTGCCTTCCGTTTCAACCAGAGTGCTGTCCGAATTTGTTCTTCCTTGAAACTCTTCCCTACCGGAGTGCTTTCAACTTTGTTATACTTCGTTGCTTTCTTTCTTTTAATTTGTTCAACTTCTCAAGGTTCTTTGGTTTCACTCGTTTGTCGAAGAAGCAACTTAGTTTTACCTCTTCTATTTCTCTTCCATTTTCCCTCCGGTGCCATTCTAGATCTCAGGACGAGATCCTCTCGTAGTGGTGGAGTGTTGTAACGCCCCGAGACCGATGCACCAGGTGTCTTCCAGTTATTCACCGTCGTTGCCTTTGTCATTTTCTTGCGTGTCGCATCTTATCATGTCATCATGTGCATTGCATCATCATGTTTTTCAAAACTTGCATCCGTCCGGATCTCCCAGTTCTTTCCGTTGTCCGTTCTGAGCCCAGCCACACTTGCACGCGCCCACGGCTTGTCCGAAATACTGTTTTATAAGTGGTCGGAAAATGTTCTCGAAATGGGATGAAAGTTGGCGTGCGTTGTTGTTATGTTGTAGGTAGGCCGCCTGCCAAGTTCCATCGCATTCGGAGTCCGTTTGACGCCCCAACGAATAACTATAGCGGCAGTATAGCCGGTCTAACGTCGGACGTTTTCGGTCTCCAAAAACTGTTGTCGGGCTTTCCCTCTCTTTCCTCTCTAGACCGTCTACACAGCCCACTATCTACTGTCAGGTCCAACCTAACCTCTCTTGTCAGCCCGCGGCCCTCCTCGCACGCGTCCGAAAGCTGCCCCGGAACCGAACCAGACTTTCATCACCGTTGGATCCGGATCATCCCCAAACGTCTACAAAACATCTCCGTTTTGTTTATTGGACTTCCTAACCTAGTTATTTCGACCCATCCGATTTTGATCGGAGGGACCAAATCGCGCTACACCTAGTTCCCCAATTACCTTCGGTTTAGTTTCGCACTCAACCAGTCTATTTTTCTCAACCGCCCGATTTCGATCGAAGGGTCCGAATCTACCCTAAACTTCCCCCCTCTTTCCATATATAAAAGACTCCTAGTCTAAATCTGGACAAAACCCTAAATTCTAGGGGGTTTGTCCCTGCCGCTGCCGCCACACTGCATCTCCCACATCGGGATCGATCCCCATCCAATCAGTTTGTGCGTCACCGATCCAAAATTCATGTCGATCTCCCCCCTCCAACCAACGCCTCCCCTGATTCCCTCGTCCACCTCCTGCAGCCCCGAGCGCCCGAGGCCCCAACAACCCGTGCCCCAGCTGGCCACCGAACCTCCTCCGCGGCCTCCTTCCTCGCCCGACGACCAGCGCCGCTGCCGGCAACCACCCCCAGGAACTCGCATCGCCCCCTCCGTTTCCTTTCCCTTCCTTTCCCTGTTTTCTTCTCTTTGCTAACCACTCCCTCTCCTCGTGTGCTGTTTCACAGGGAGCGCCATGGCCTCCTCCGATCGATCCTCCGATGCCTCCCCGAGCCTGCAGCGTACCCAGCTCCTCGTGCCCGAGGGCCTCGCGCGCGAGCTCGACCCCGAGCGCGCCTGAGAGGATCTTCCTCCCGCTGGCCTACTCTGCGCCAAGTCCATCGTCGTCACCGTCCCGTCGTCAAACTCCCATCCCTGCTGCTCCTCGCCATTGTCAACTTCCGGCGCGCCGCGAACGACAGTTCTGACCTCTGCTTTGAGTAGAGGAGGACGCCCGCGTCTCGCCACACCTCGACGCCGGCGCGCCTCCACAGCTAGACCTCGCCGAAGCAAGCAGCTACTCTGCACCGCCCCATGCGCTCCGGTGAGCCATGCCGCCGCTTCCCTCCCCCTTCGCCTCGTGCTCTTTCTCCTTTCCTCACCTCTCCATCGCTCGTGCCTCTCTGTTCGAGCAGGACCGCCGCCATGGATGGATGTGTCCCGCGCTCAAGCTCCATCTGCCGCCGCTGTTGCCCGGAACCGACGCCGCACGACTCGATCCACCCATTCCCGCCGGTTCCCGCCGTCCCCGTCGCCGGGACCCCCCTGCCGTCGTCGCCTGCATCTCCATGGGCGTGCTGCTGTTTCTGTGCTTCAGAAACAAACAACAGTAGCTCATCCGCTCGTCTCGCTCTCGCGTTGACCGAGCGTAGCGCTAGCAGGCCTAGTTGCGCGCCCCCTGCAGGCCTTCCCTCTCCACTAGTTGGGCCAAGGCCCAGTGGTGAGCTGCCCCAGCCTCCCCTGTGCACCTCTGGGCCTGCCAGTTTTGGCCCATTCCATTTTTTTCTGGCCTCTGTGTTTTGCTAATTAACCAGGGAATTATAGTTTTACAGAAAAACCCTCTAACTTCATGCATATAATAACTCTTTAACCGTGCATCAGATTTAAACAAACTTAACATGAAAGTTGCTTAGAGTTTTGTGTAGTTTCATAATATGTCATTTTCATCCATGTTTAAAATGTTCAAAATGATGTTTGCATATATTTTCCCATATTGCCATGTTAAAATGATTTATTTCATAACTAAATAACCATAGCTCGGTTTTAAATAATCTCTATATGTAAATGGGGTAGAAAAATGCCTAGATTATCAAGATGGCTTTACTTTGCATGTTTAACAACTCAAAAATTGTGTTTAGGGCAGAACAGTACCAAACCTAATATATGCATATGGGGATTTACCGGATGTAACTTTCCCAATTTGTACTCCAACTCTTGTCGTTTCCGGCGTTAAGTTATATATATTTCTCGGGTTCGGGTCTTTGTCTCCGTGTGTTGTTTTCGTTGTCATGCATCTCATATCATGTCATTATGTGCATTGCATTTGCATACGTGTTCGTCTCATGCATCCGAGCATTTTCCCCGTTGTCCGTTTTGCATTCCGGCGCTTCGTTCTCCTCCGGTGGTCAATTCTAGCCTTCTTTCGTGTGTGGGGATTAAACATTTCCTGATTGGACCGAGATTTGCCAAGCGGCCTTGGTTTACTACCGGTAGACCGCCTGTCAAGTTTCGTATCAATTGGACTTCGTTTGATACTCCAACGGTTAACCGAGGGACCGAAAAGGCCTCGTGTGTGTTGCAGCCCAACACCCCTCCAATTTGGCCCAAAACCCACCAAACTCTGCTTCATGTCCTAGAGCGTTCGATCACGATCGCGTGGCCAAAAACCGCACCTCATTTGGACTCTCCTAGCTCCACTTATGCCTATAAATAGACACCCCCCGAATTCGGATCTCTCCCTCTCCCCGAAACCCTAAAACCACCCCGCACCGACGGACGTGTCCGGCGCGGACCGGACAACGTCCGCCCAGCCCCGCCACCGCCACGTGTCAGCGCCGCATTCGCCATGCCCGGCTCCCAGCTCGCCGCCGCCGCCGGCTCGGGAGGCCCAGGAGGGGCCCCCGCGAGCCCATCTCCGCCGCCACCGCGGGCCGCCCCGCGCAGCTGTCTTCTACCGCCCGAGTCGCAATCCTCCGCTGCCCGCGCCACCGCGGCTCCACGCCGGAGCCCGCGCCCCGATGCCGGCCGGCGACCGCCCGAGCCGGCCCCGCGCCACCGCCGCCATCCTCGGGAGTCGCGCCAAGGTCGGCCTCCTCCTCTCCTTCCCCCGGCTTCTTCCTCTCCTTCCCCGGCAACGACGAGCTCCGGCAAGAGCTCCGGCACCTAGACTTTTTCGTCCCTAACCCTAATTTTTTATGCATACTTTGACTAACCGTATCTCCGCATCCGTAGCTTCGATTTGGGCATATAATATATCAAAATGTTCATCTCGACGAGTACATCATTTCATTCCATTGGATCATTTTCATTTGAGTTCATCTTGATGCCCAAAACGCTGTTAGAAGGAGGCTCCGTGAGTTAATTGTCAGATCTGCTAGTTCATCTTAGACTTTTGTCATTTTTGCCATGATTAATGTGTGGATGATATGCCTGTGAGTCCTTCATGTGTTTTGTTAAGCATTTTGTCTTCTTTCCAGAGGTGCAACCCATGCATTTTTAGGATGTGTGTGGTGACTTGGGCAAGCTTGCAAAGTGAGGCACCCGGTAAATCTGTTTTCAGAGACTTAGTTGTTTTCACTAAGTCTGGGATTTTTTATTTCATGATGCCATATGTTCAGCTTGTTTCCTAGTGATCCGTGCCTCTTTTGAGGATGGTCAGTAAAGGAGTTTTGTTAATCATGTTATGCTCTATCCATCCATGTCTTTGTTTGCAATTATGGAGCACCCTAGCTTGAGTCAATCGAGCTCTACTTTTGCTTCGTTGTGAATCTGGGCAGATCGTCAACTCGTTTGCGATTTTGCCGATGTTATTGTAGCTGATCCGTGCATCCTATGCCATTGTCCTTGCCATTTCTAGCTTTTATTTTGTGCCTTCTTAATGGATGTATGCTTGCCTTGCCATGACTTGCACCGTAGTGAGTGCATCGAGCTCGTTTACATGCCTTCGTGAGTTATATTTCAGCATGTCTCAGTTTTCACTAAGTATGAAAACTGATTATGTTTTTGCTATATTCGTGTGCCTGTTTGTATATTTTGTGATCCCTTTTGGCCCCAGGTCACTTTGGGACTTTTATTAAGCTTGTTGAGTAGCTCCATTCTATGTTCTTCTTTGTCTTAATCAGGTCATGTATCATGTTGTTTTGCTGCTCCGAAGAGGGCTTCGTGATCTGAAATTTCAGACAAGTGTTAATACCACTAAGTCTGGAATCTGTTTTGCTTTTGCGTTTTTGCCATGCTTGTTTGAACCTCATAATGGATGAATTGGCCGTAGCTCAGTGCTAGTCTTTTGTTAAGCATCTTGTGTGCATCCCTGCCATGTATTTTGTTGTCATGTTTGGTGGCTGTAGCATGTTCATTTCATTGCATTTAGATGCCTACTTGCTGTAAATCGCAGACCGACGTCATTCTTAAAATGCTTGCCATTTCCAAACCGTAACTCCGATTTCGATGATCTTTATATCGTTTTCAAGCGATTTCATCTCATATTTTCAGCGGCACACTTGGAATTCCATGTTGAGGCCAGGTTCATGCATTTCCTGTCATATCTTGCATTTTGCATCCCGCATCGCATCCCGCATAGCATATCATCCTTGCATCGTGTTGTTTGAGTTTGCACGTGGTTGATTGTATCCTTGTTGCTTGTTTGTCTTGTTTGGGTAGAGCCGGGAGACGAGTTCCTGAGCTAGTCGGGGGAGCGAGGGGTGGCCGGTGACGGCTGCTATGGCGAACGGCGGCGACGGTGGTGTTCGGCCGTGAGAGAGAGAGAGGGAGCAGCACGGGAGAGAGGGGGGATAAGGCCAGGGGATCGGGGCGGCACGGAGAAGAAGCGTCGCGGCGTCGCGCTGGCGGGGGAGGCAGGCAGACGAGCTGGTGGCGTGGCGCTCCGGCCGTGCGCGCGCGCCGGCCACACGCCTGGCCGACTGGCGCCAGGAGGACGACGGCGGTGGTGGGCTGGGCTGGCTTGCTGGGCCGGCCAGCTGGCTGGGCCGCACAGGGAGGAGCCCAGGTAAGCTTCTCCCTTTTTAATTATTTCTGTTTTCTAATTTCTGACATTTGTTTTGATTTAAATAAAATATTAAATCATTTATATATCTTATGCCAATTTTTGCAGGAGCTAGATATACTATTCCAGAGCTCCTTTATAATTGGCATGATATTTGGACATATATTAATATATATAATTAATATATTTCCAATGCAAATATTTATGCATTAATTCCAAATGCCCAAAATAAATACCTATGAGCTCTTAAAAATATTGGTTTGATTTTTATCTCTGTCCAATATTTTCAGAGAGCAACATGAGCATTTTCTTGGACCCTTTTGGAGAAATTTTTAATTGGATCATTTCAAAAATGATTCTGAGGGTTTCACAGATCCCCATTTCAAATTAAATGGAAAATTTAAACATGATGCACACACTCTGATGCATGACTAGCTAGGGTGTGACAACTATATGTTGCAATTTTCATTCCGTTGGATTCGGCTTCAATATTTATCTGTCAATGTGCTAATGGTGGTCAACCTCTTCAGGATGGCTCCTCCAACGCGCACGACTCCGAATCCTGATCCGCCACCGCCTCCACCTCCTCCAGAGGCATGGCAAGCTGTGATGGCCGCAACTAATGCAAACACTCAGCTAATCATGCAAATTCTTCAAGAGCGCAATCAAGGCAGCCAAGGGAACCAAGGCAGCAATCAGAGTCACTTCGCTACACTCAACCAGTTCCTTGCTAACGGGCCAAATACTTTCAGCAATTGTGTTGAGGCAACCGATGCTGACGATTGGCTTGTGGATCTGTGTAAGCATTTCGAGTGCAGTAACGTCAGGCCTGAGGACTTTGTGAAGTTCGCTTCCTTCCAACTCAAAGATCAAGCTGCAGAATGGTTCCAGCAGTACAAGTGAAAGAGGCAAAGGTGTCCCGTCTTTCGATGAGATGATGGATATCGCTTTGGTGGCAGTCGACTTTGACGATCCGACTACGAACGTGCGAGGACGTCGCGCCTTAGCAATCGCTAAACCAACTCCGAGAGGTTATTGACCACGCCGGAGCACGATCAACCTGACCACGAGGGTCTGTTTCCTGCGAGCAAACGAAGAACAAGCAAGAAACTGAGATTGCAATCTGGATATTGCGAATATAAGATGAAAGCTTTATTGATCAAGGTGGGGTTCTGTGACGCCTTTGTCTGGTCGTTGAACACAAACGAAGTACGCGAAGTTGCAGCTATGGCGAACTTTTAATCTAAACAAAACCCCCAAAGTCTAAACGATGCCCTAAGGGCTGTATATATGGACAAAGAGGGGGGAATTTCGTGGCCCTCGGTGGAGGGGTCCGTAATCAACCCTATCTCTTGTTTCCCCACACATACGGACTCTAAAAATAGCCTATACTTATGTATTTCGAAATTACATGGGCCTGGCCCAATATTAAGGTGACGCAGCACCTAAAATAGCCTCAGGATGAAATTTATGAAGTG